>NC_041369.1:19834911-19969911 GCF_900634415.1 Cottoperca gobio | reverse complement strand
ACGTAAATATGTTGCTTATGTCGGCAGTTTTGGCCACATGATGAGCAAAGAGAAGCGAGACAGCATCAGCAAGGAAGACCTGGCCAAAGCCACACTGGTCACCATCACCAACAACATAGGATCCATAGCAAGGATGTGTGCTGTCAACGAGGTACACACACACACACACACACACACACACACACACTCATTCGCATACACTGCAACAGGAAATGAACTGAAAGACATTTTGAATATTTATGTTTACAACTGTGAAAGTGTGTAGAGCTCGCTCTGTGAGTGTTCCATCAAAAGTTCCCCCTCCCTTTAGTGTCCACCATCTTTAACCCTCGGGGGCTGAAATGTGCCTCGGAGGTCGAGTGTTTGTTAGGTTGTGTGTTAGTAAATGCATGTCCGTACATGGTCGCAGCTATAAGTTTGCGCATGTGTAAAAATAACTAGCTGAACTGCATTGTTTTAAGAAGTGTTTTAAACTCGCTGATTTTGTTAGCCCTTCCTGAAATCCCCAAATGTCCTCCTAGCTTTCTGGGGATCAGCAGTGAATGAATTTCAAATAATGAACTGTGAGCAGTTTTGGGATTGCAACGCACACTTGTTCCGGAGTGAGGGATCAGCCTGGAGTCTGTCTGTGTGCTGTGAGCTTCTTTACAGTGTTGCCTTGTGGCATGGCGATCAAGCAGCATTGTACAGGGCTATCACTGCACACAGAGCTGCAGCCAAGACACGCGCACATATCTTGCAACTGAAAGGGGGGTGGGGGGGGACACTGATAGGTGATGGGTTTTATTTTATCTTTAAATTGTGTTTCCACTTGATTTTAGGAATAAAGTGTAGATAAAAAGAATGTTCCTCTGAAAGCCAGACGGATGAAACATGTTCAGCTCCCCGTCATACCTATCATACCTTCTGGTGAAGAAAATCATTTGTTTTAAAAAGATTTATGAGAAAAGAGTATTTTCTACTAGTGATTTCTTATAGCTGTGGACAGGAAGACCCCCACCAGCCAATCTTTTTAACAGCAGAAAGAACACATCTTTATAATTCTGGTTGAAGTTTACTTCTTCGCATTTCTCAACAAAAAGGTTTCAGTTGTTTGGTTAAAACAACACATTTGATCAGCATTTGGTTGGTTGCTGATGTGTTAGTGCTCCTGAGGTCACTCCACCAGCAGTAAACACTAAAAGGCCTTTTCCATAGTAGAGCCAGAGATTTACCGGCTCTCCAGCACCACCGTGTGGTGGAGAGAGGTGTTGCACTTTGCCCACCGTTACAGCTAAAAAGATGTATTCTTGACCTTATCTGTCATGACCTTTTTATGGTTTTAAGGTGAATGGTATTCTGTATGAATATATATATATATATGACGGGCAATGACATGCATCAAAGGTCCCAGTCGGACGCAAACCAGGAATGTTGCAGTTCCTGATCATATCTTTCATATTTTCAAAGGAGGATTTATGTTGTTGTTGTTTCATTTGACACAGTTTTCACAAACGTCATGGGGCTTGATTTCTGACTTTTTTTCATGTCTTTCTTCATATCAGAAAATCGAGCGTGTGGTGTTTGTTGGGAACTTCCTTCGTATCAACACAGTGTCCACAAAGCTGCTAGCCTATGCCATGGACTTCTGGTCTAAAGGACAACTTAGAGCCCTCTTCCTGGAACACGAGGTGAGCACTATAGGATGAACTTAACTAAACTACGGTTTGGTCTATGAAATGTCAGACTTTGAGAAACTGGGATTGACATTTGTACTACTTTCTAAGGTGGTGTCTTTACATATCTTGTTTTTGTCAGCCCAAAGATATTAAGTTAAATATTACTTAGAGGATATCTCTATATTTGAGAAGTATTTTCTGCCACTAATTGCTGCAGCTCTACCAGGCAGCACATAAAACATCTAGTATCTGGATCCCTGAAACCTGCAGGCTCTCAGTGAAAGTCACATCGTACAATGTGTGTATATATCAGTGTGTATATATATAAGGGACTGTGTGTTTGCACCAGGGTTACTTCGGAGCTGTCGGGGCGCTGATGGAGCTGCTCAAGACAACAGAGGACCCGTGAAGGAAATTATGTCATGACATCATCAACCCTCGTCAAGACGATGTCATCCACCCCTGAATGCTGTGACGTCAACCTTTGCTGCTGCTGAAAAAGGTCCCATCCACAGAGGCCGCTAAGGGAACACTAAGAGAGACACACAGAAACTGAGAAAAGCCATTTTAATAATTTAACACTTGTAAATAATGTTAACCTCTAGCATTCATATCCTAAACTTCCCAAACAGAGTCCCCCCTATCATAGAGGTTTTAATATTGTAATCTTTAATTTATGGTTTCCTGTAACCCCCTTGATTCCTGTAATCAGCCCTGTGTCAGGAAGCACAGAGACGCAGAGTGTTTTACTGTTTTTAGTGTGTATTTGTGTGAATAGCTACTGTAGCATTACGTCCTGGAGGCTGTGGTTCCATGGGCGACTGTTTGTGCAACAATTCTTTAAGGTAAGAGAAGGCGTTTTGTTGTCGTTTGTTGAACACAAAGTCGCCCACAATGCCACAGTCTTCTAAGGAGTGCACTGACGCCAAATCCTGTTGAGATTCGTACGACGCCTGCCTCCTTCAGCCCAGGTGGGAAGCAGAAAAAAAACGGTCTTTAATTCTTTCTGTTGCTCCACTGCACATGGCCTTTGCTATTTCTTTATTTCTCCTCCGTCTGCCTCCGTGTAAACAACATTAACGACACCATATTGCCACACATGCGTACCTAACCTGCTGAGTTTAGTGTTAGATGACAGGACCAAGACATTGTCTTCCAACAGATGGCGCTGCAGCTGTGTCTGCTTTGTTGATTTCTGTTGACTAGAATGCTACAACTTCAGTTGTCGGCCTCATCGACCTGCTTATTTGTGAAATACGATGGGATTATTTGTGTCACTGTAGGGAATCATCCTTTCTGTTTCCTCTTTCCCTTCCCTGTCTGCCAGTGTCCCTTCCGGAGGGTGGAGGCCTGATTCCTCTCTGCCACCCCGCTGCCTTGTTTAGATGTTTCATTGATTTTAACGAGGCGTTCAGGCCAGAATTAAAATCTCTCCATGTGAACCCTGGCATGGAAAACGTTCAGTACACAACACTAGCGTGGATATTTCAGATCAGTGCAGCCACGGCCTGAGAGTGTAAGAATGAAACTCCTCCTGCTTGCCTGACTTGCTTGTAATAATGCTCTGAGTATAGAATGACTTTCTTGCCTGATGTGACATGCACAGCTCATCCTGCAGGCCGCTTGTCATTTATTATGCATGACAAGGACAGCTGTAACGGCTTCGTCATCAGTGAGCTTTGTAGTCGATAAATTATTGCATTATTACGTCATAGCTTTCCCTCTATTGTCATGGTAACGTGTCCCAGCCTGAACCTTTACAGCCTTTCATCTCCGTTTAATGTCCAAGCAGTTGAACTATAAACGTGGGGCTGCAGTCTCCACTGCTTTGCATATTCAGTACCCCTGTCTACATGCCTTTACTCTCCAGCAGAGAAACTGCTCTCTCCCTTTGTGGAACCACTCTCTGTGTAATGCACCTCCTCTCTCGTCACTATCAACACTTTTGGGTCTGTTAGTTTTCTGTGTTTGTGAGCCTGGTGTAAAAGTGTACACAAGGATGTCCTTTCCAAATCTCACCTCGATAATAACAAGGGGTGAAATCCTTATCAGCTAGTTGAATGTTATGCAAGTACTCTGAACATCTAACTTGACCCCCACAAATAACATGTTTTCTTCTTGTTTATTTGACAAAGGGCAGTTTGTGTGCACGTAGTTCCTCTGAAGGCTCACACAACACTTATGTTTAAAAGGTTTTGATGTTTGAAGCTGTTGCTTTTTTAAACGAACAGTTCAGTAACAGAATAATCCCATATTTTAAGACGTGTTTCTGTAGCTCATACGTACTAAAAGTTAACAGTTAGGATGTTTTACTGTGGATTCTTTGATTGTTCTTCATTAACTACCTAATAGCTTCAATAATCCAAATGCCAACACTTCTGCACGTGCTGCGAGTAAAACTGGGGAAATACTATTTAAGTGGGATTTTAAAGTGATGCAACATTTCCTCTGCTGTGATGACACTGCTCTTTATATTTGCCTTGTTCCAACTCGTGCTTGGATAAGAATAAAATCCGGCTGGTTGTGGTCATCCTGTGCCGACGCTGCTTCTCATCTGATAACCCCATCAGCTGCCTTCACTGTGTGTTCGCCTGGTTACACCGTATCTGTGCTCTTCACTTTCCTGTGTGATTTTTCATTTGATCGTCTCACCTGCTGAACTTCACCTCCATGTTTCTGTAATGTGCGTGCAAACCTCTTTATGTTTGGGTTTTGCTTTCTGTTTGTTTGTTTGTTTGTTTGTTTGTGCTGCCATGGTACTGTAGCAGATTCAGTGCACACCTTCACACTTTGAATATCGGAGGGTTCACCTGCTGGTTCCAAGTGTGTCTTAGTACAGGAGCAACATTAACTTCCGCCAGTACTGCAATGGTTTTCATAATGACGTGGGATTATTTGGGAATCATTAAGAAGAAGAACTGGAATTTTAGATGCTTTCCAACTTTTCTTTTCATTATCTTTTTGTTTTTTTGGGCAAGTGTTTTCGTTTGGGAACTTTTTTCAAAAGGTGCATCCTAATAATGATTTGGATCCTGCTTTTTTTTTTTTGTGTCCAGTATTAAGTAATATTGTGAGGGTAATGTGTTTTTTCCCCATGTGATTTGAATATACTGTTGTACAGAATTTATTTTCATTGTTTTATTGTTTGTGGTTGGCACAAAAGAACCAGTGTGATTGTTTCCAGAAATGTAAATCCCTGCTTTCATGCTCCATCGGGCTGAAGAAGCCTTTTCAAACGTGGTGATTTGCAGCACTAGGAAAAAGTAAACCTTTTTGTAAACATGCATCGTGTCCTGCAGAGCCTTTCATCTCATTTTTATCTCAATTCTTCACATAAACTGCGTTGTATGTTTTCAGCAGCAACAGTCATGAAGCCCATCATTCAAAGCAGAGTCACATCTTGCACTAAAGTTGACGTTTTGTCCTTTTCACACATTTTCTGTGACGAATGCACAGATCCAGTATGTGGCAAGAATGCAGTCCTTTAAGTAATTTGGCTTTTAAGCATACAGTAGATGTTTCTGTTCTCATGAGTCAATGTGGGTGTTTGATCTGCTTTGATGGCGGTCTGAGTTGTGATTTTAGAGTTTGGGGTTTGGACACTTTGCTGGGACCATCTGTTCTCACATCAGTATATATTTCTTGGTACGATAAAGAACTTTGGCTTAAAGAATCCTACGAACGGCAAATGTCACGTCATCCATAGTGAAATCTAAGCAACCGGCTATGCAGTAACTCACCCATCGATCTCTTTGCCCCTTTCAACCAACTCACCTCTTCTCTAAAGCAACCAGTCTATTTGACTTGTTTGTAAATGTTTTTAAAAAATATATGCAACCCATGTTAGTTTTCCCCTGTTAGAAATCCTGTTTGAATCTTGACGGAAGAGTTTCTCCTCCCGAAGTTTCTGTCCTGCTGATATAATTGTTAACACTATTTAAGGTGGATGCTCGCAACATAATGTTTTCGGCTGAATCATGCACCAAAATGAGGCTAACATGCATGTTTTTATAGTGTGATCTGTGTGACCTAATCATGCTAAACGTGTGTGTGCACTGTGGCGCTGTAACAACATAGCTACAGCTATATTAGATTTACATCTAAACTGTGAATCTTGTCGGATAAATGACCCTGGTTCATTGTTTTATCTTGAACGGTGTTCGTTAAGGATAACCTCATGTTGCACACTAGTAACAGTGGCATAATGTTCCTCGTGACCTTCTGGTTTTAAGCTTGAGTTGTGTTTTTCAGCTCACTTTGCTGAACTTTTCAGGATTTCTTCAGCGGTCCTGATCTGGTCAGACATCCTGTTGCGTGAATACATCCATCCTTTTAAAACTGTCTTCTGGAATGCTTGACTGGCAGGACGGACCTTTTCACCCTTGTGTATTTGATTGTACAGAGATTTTGTAAATAATATTAATATGATATATTCCACACCAGCAATCTGTCTGTTGATTTAGTTGTTTCAACAGTTCCTGGATTCCCAAACATGACTCGGCACTTCATTTACAATCCCTTACGGAGACAGAATACGCACCGCGACAAACCACTTTCCTCTGCAGCCGTGATGAATAGCATTATACTAGATACCTTTTTAGATGTTTATTAGTGATTGTGTAAAAATGTTTGGCAGTCAGTCAGATCCTCTTCTTTTACATTTATTGTCACTTTATTATAACTTTCTCAATTTCATTCAGGTCCATTTGACTTTGATTAAAGATAATAATGCTAAATATGTCCTAAGGGGAAATGTGGTTTTAAGTGTTTAACTAGCTCTTGGTGTCCGGATGCTTGTTTTCTGTCTTCTGGATCCTCTGTGATCTGGATCTGGGTATGAAAGTTTTGGGAAGCCCAGTGCTGGTTGTTGGCGTCAGTTCTGCTGCTGCTTTTAACTCCGGGTTGAAAAAAAGAAAAGAAAAAGACAAAAAAAAAAAAACACGGCTCACTGCCTTGTGCAATGCGTATGTACTGAAGTGAAGACTTTTTTTTTTTTTCTAAAAAGGAATTAAACTAAAACTGGATGAGCAATATGTCTTCTATGTGTTTCTTTACTCTGTTTATGAAAATAAAGAAGAAAGACAAACAGAAAAAAACAAAGACTGATTTAAGAAAGAAAACATTTAACATTGTTGGGTGAAATTTCTTAGTTTGTGGGAGCTTTAAATCCTACAGGGAGCGGATAAAAAGAAGTGACTTCTCACTCAATTGTTGTACAATGGTTTACATAACAATCTAAGGGTGTTGAAAGTGGAGCCGTATAAATAAATTTGGGGGATGGGGTCAAATTTGTCCCAAGTGGTATCCAATGGCAATACAATCCAAGTTTTGAGATGCAGCTAAACAATGAACAAAGAGAATATCACTTCAGAAAGACAAGAAATATAAATATTAGCACTCCATAAAAAGAGCCAAAACATTACATTTAAGTTATTAGAATGTATTAATCAGACTACATACAAGACACCATGGAGGCCTGATACTGGCAGTGATGGTGAAAGTATTATAAGATCCTTTACTGAAGTATACGTAGCAATGCAACACTGTAAAAGTCTTGTATTAGCATTAGTAGCTAAATGTGGTTAAAAGTATACTACAATGTAGAAAAATGGCCCATGAGTGATTTAGGCTACTGTTTGATTATTAATAGGCTATAGGCCTACAGTAGATGTAGATTCATGTTTATATTTCACACACTGTCTGGGTTGATCTATAATAGATTATCAGTTCATGTTTGCCATATGTTTTCGCTAAAGTAGAATCTTGATGCAGTGATAGTCTACCCAGTGTTTGTACTAAAACACAGTATTTGAGTAATGTCATGCTATGGAAAGACATAAGGCAGTAAAGGGTTATTGACTGTCAATAAAATAACTCAATACACAAATAAATAGGCTACACAAAGGGAACAGCCATTTTTTGCTAGCTACCTAGCCAACTTTCATCAGCTAACATTCATGTGTTAGCATTAGCTTGCGGGCTAAAGTGCTTCAGCCATAGAAAGCTACTGCAGCTTCAGCTAGGTAGCTAGTTTTAATGTTAGCATCGGCTAGCTAGCAAGCTGAATGATTAAATGTGTCAGCTCCTAAAAGACAAATATAATAATAATAATAATACATTCGAGTTGTATAGCGCTTTTCTAGTAACTCAAAGACGCTTGACAGAGTGAGTGACACAAAAATAAATTCAAAATAGAGTCAAATTTGTTTTAATTTACTTTTATAAACAAATAATCTCTGTTTTACCAACTGAGAGGAGGTTAAAAGAAAGTATTACATTACACTCCAAAGGTTAACTAGTTATATTTTTGACTCGTAGCCTAACGTTGTTTTTTTACAATTTTGTGGCTCCATACCAATAACCAGAAATATTGCACCATAGGGTTTTAAAAAGTTCACGATAAAAACCAATTCAAACACCGAAGCCCTTACATGAATATTATCAGGAGTAACTTTATCTTTATCACAAGAGATAAAGCTGATAAAGTCAGTACACCATGGTCAGTATACTCAGGGCTCTTTTTTACGGTGCAGGATGTAACATTACCTAATACAATAGGCTGATGTTAAAAAAAAGAAATAGCAATAAAAAAACCACTATAAAGTAAATTGTACAAAGCTATTACGACACAAGAAGCCTTTGTGTGAGAAATTCAAGGTGAGGCCCTTCTCCCCCTCCTCTTCCTCCCCCTCCACCTCATATCCTCAGTTTTTCGGGCTCGGTTGAGTTGCAGACTGCAGAGTACTTTCGGGGTGTGTGCAGGAGAGGCAGCAGCAGGACAGCTTGTCTTTGGTCATTAAAAAAAAAAATCATCTGTTTGTGTTTCTGCCAAACCCTGAATCGGTGACACAGAGGAGCAGACCAACTGGAATCTGATGTAAGTAATCACAAACTTTTCTTTTTACCTCTTTTTTGTGTGTTTTTATCTTGTTTCACTTGCATTCTCTTTGTCCGGTGTGTCTTTCAGCCTTCATCGACATTCATGGTTTTCCTGTAAATCATTCATAGTAACGAGTACTGTAAGTGTACTTTGGTCAATTTTCTATTATACCAAAAATAAAAAGCATCCCCATACTGCAAGAAAACTAATAATCCAATATGTGTGTTGTTTTACAAAATAAACGGTGAAATTATACAAAGATATATTATAGCCTATATCATTTACATGCACAATTATTATTAATGCAGTGAATATGCAGGTACACGTTTTAAGTATTTGTTATGTGTAGATAAGTTTGTTCCTGATCATTTTTTGCACATTTATTTGAGCCATTCTGAATGAATACAGACGGTGAACTGGTGAATCTGTGTGAAATCTTTTCTTGGCTCAGTGCTGGTTTACTTTGCAGTAGGAGGGAAATTCTCTGTTGGTGATGTAGACATGCTGTCAATCAACGCACACACACACGCACGCACACACACGCACACGCACAAGTCCACTTTACAGCCTGTTTGTTAAGATGACAAAGCGAAACAAGCAGTACAGAAACCTTTGGACGTGCACATAAGGCAGTTTCAACAGGACAGATATGACTGTTCTTTAGATATACTCTTTTATGTTTTAAATAAGTTTGCCAGTGGTTTCTTTTATTGTTTTATTACCTATTTGAAAGTTTGCTGTCCTGTAACTGAGACGCCCCTTTCACAAACGCAGCTGGTTTGTCCTGATTCTTTGAGCCTCATTGAATTTCTGTAACGGCCGTAATCAAACCAATATGTGAAATGAAAAAACTGGCACAGCTGGTGTGAAGGCCTGAGCTTTTCAAATGGAAACACAGGCTGCTTCATAAGGGATTAATCTCAGGGTCTGATTATCAACTGCAAACAACTGGGATCTAACAGTTAGCATTTCAATAAGTGAACTATTCGACCTCAGACATATTGAACCACCAGCCCACTACCTTTCCATGGAAACTGTAGCTGACTCTGACTTCTGTTCGGTGTTTGACTTTATTCTACAGTTTATGTTTTGATCACATTTGTTTGAGCATATTTTTAAAACCATAGTAGAAGTCTTCTTAACTATACGATCTTCAGATCATACACTGTGGCAACATACACACAAAACACACTAAAATCCCTCCAAAAAGATGATTTTGTCTAAATTAAAGATATTATATCAGTACCACTTTAGTACTTTACACCCAAAACAGGTCTGATAGATGCTAGATGTGTTGGGATTGGAATACATATGGAACAGATGTGATATCTCCCTCAGGCCTTTAACTTACAGCTGCTATAGTAAGTGTTTGGTGTCCTGTTTCATGATGCTGAAATTCATGGTTTCTGTGTTTCCTCAGTGACCGAGGAAGACGAGGAAGAGCAAACAAAGGTCCGAAGATCTTTATGCAAGTGACTGCGGTTCTGACAGAACAAGCCGAGCCAATGAAAACATACTGTATATTTAGAGACAAAAGGAGAACAGTGGAGTTGTGACCTTCAGTGTCCCTTGAATCAGAGGGAGGGGACACTGATGTCAGTCTGTTCTTGTGATTGGCTGAAGCAATGGCAGTCACCAAGGAGGAGAAGCTCCAGGGAGGCAGGAGGGCGTCGGGGGTCACGACCCCGCCGGAAGGTGGCTGGGGCTGGATGATCGTTGCTGGCTGTTTCCTCGCCACCATCTGCATCCGGGCAGTGACCAGGTGTGTGTGTGTGTGTGTGTGTGTGTATGAGGTGAGATGTCCTCACTCTTAAGGTGTGTCCAAGTGTCATTTATCCGGTCGTATGCTCACTACTTCCCAAACACAAGCATTTTCACTAACCCCTTACTATTTAACACTACGTTTTAGAAGAAATGCCTGTTTGGGAAGTAGTGAGCATATGATTGAATAACTGACACTTGGAATATACTGCAGGAGTTGTATCAAAGTTTTTATTTCCACAAATTCCACAAACACAGGGTGAGTGATTGATATACAAATGATCATTTTGGGGTTGAGGGATTCGTTTAACAATGCTTGATTTAATGCATCTGGAAGATTTGTGACATTCTTTTGAGGTGAATTGTTTAGTTCCTGCAGATGTGTAGCTTCTGGATGTGCAGTATTGTGTGTACAGTTCTGTATGCAGATGTTCTCAACAAGGCCTCTTGTTCTTAGCTTTAGACATTAACACCTCTAAGTTATTACTTGGCAACAATGAAGTGTTGGCAAGTAATAACTTAGAGGTGTTAATGTTAACTTCATTACCGCTCAGCTCACCTGCTTTAAGCCACTGACCTGCTTCAGCAGCATTATGTTCATTTTCCCACTAAGACTCTGAAGTCCTGCTGAGATGTTTCCATCTCAATGTAAAAGCACATTGCCTTCACAACTCAGCTGTTAGCTGACATTTCATTTCCACAGCTATTTAAATTTGAATACTTGTATATTGAAACAAATATGTATTACAGGACTTCTATATTACTCATTTTTGTATGCAGGTTTGCATATGCTGAGAAATACTAAGTAAAAACATTTCTCCAGATGAATGTGAGCTGTGGGAAGTGATCAGTCACTGGCTTTATTTTCCTTTTGTTTCACGAAGGTCCAATCTTATCTGAGTAGATGTTAAGAGACCTGTGAGTTCCCTCTGAGGTTACATCATGAACTATGAAAGTCATAAAAAGAAATGGGGTTAGGGAGAACAGCACCGTCAGATTTTTGGATTTGAATCACAGCAATAAAGTGATAAACACCTCACTCAACTCTTTATCTTTATCAGCACTGGCATGACCTAATAAGACCAACCTCAAAAGCTCTCACAGTCGGTATCCTTTAATGACTCCCTGAATATAATAAATATGTTTTAAAGTTGTT
The DNA here is from genome assembly GCF_900634415.1 of Cottoperca gobio. Taxonomy (NCBI): domain Eukaryota; kingdom Metazoa; phylum Chordata; class Actinopteri; order Perciformes; family Bovichtidae; genus Cottoperca; species Cottoperca gobio. The sequence continues at coordinate 19,958,456 of NC_041369.1, read as the reverse complement.
ACAAAGTTCTTTCAAATCATACTGTCCCCAGTTTATCACCTCAGCCTTAGGGAAATGTAATAATGTGCCATTTTTGCAGACTATTATGTAAAAAATGCACTAAATCCAACTTTTCTCTGTATCCAGATGTGTTTCTATGTTCTTCGTGGAGTTCCAGCTGCACTTTGAGAAGGATTATTCCACCACCGCCTGGATCCACAGTCTGATCGACTCCACCACCATGCTCTGTGGTAAGACCATCGACACACACACCAGTACCTGAAGGCAGATCAACGCTGCAGTCAAACCTGATTTAGGCTGAGCAGCTTTTCTTGTTTTGGTTGGGGATCCTGTTTAGTCTGTCTGGTGCAGGTTCAAGAAGTGTTTCAATGATTTCTTAAAACTGTGAGAATTATTCTGTATTTTTTCTTTTTTCTCATGAACTACAGCAAACATCACATGAATTCCTTAGTTATATTTCACTATTTGTATTTGGATGCAGATCTGAATGCAGTTTGCAAATTACAAAAATGTTATGTGATGGACGACATTCTTGTTATGGACAGAAAGTCTAAAAACCTCCACTGGGAGTTGCAGTTATTCACGTTCTACTGTATACTGTTTCAAGTATATTAAAAAATATGGTTATATTACATTTAAGCACAAAGTGATGCATTTATCTGTGAAGTTTACAGGTTTTATACCCTGAGTAGCTGTGGGTGAATATATAGGCAACTGCTCAACCATCAGTCTGTGAAATAAAGCCCCCAAACTGTGTTTCCAGCTCCTCTGGGTGGTTTCCTTGGGAACCGTCTCTCCTGCAGAGCTACAGTGATCCTGGGAGGTCTGCTGTCGTCTGCTGGTCTGGTCCTCAGTTCCTTCGCTTCCAGTCTGGAATATCTGTACATCTCCCTGGGCGTCCTCACAGGTACACAAGCACCCTGTGATGCTCTACTCAACATATATTTAACTTCCTAACCACAAGAACACAAGGATGGACTAATGACAAACATGCAACATGTCTGACCAGTGCTGTAGTCTTTCATGTCTCAACTGAATAAATGTCAGTCAATGTTTAGCGTCTCTGCTCATTTTCATGGCTGCAGGTTGTAATGGTGGACCTGGGTTTAATCTCTCTACCTGCAGCTCGAGGTGCAGGCCCAATGCCCATCATTTCATAGTGGATCTTTAGTGTTATGAATGTGCCCCCGTGCTAGTGTATATTTCATATATGTTGAATGCACGTACGGTCAAGTGAATGTAATATAATGAAATGTAATACATGCATTGCAGGGTGTATCAGGGTGTCAGATCCTTTGACATCAAAAGAACTTCTGTTGAGATTTGGCAACATATCCATCCTCTACAGGTCTTGGCTTTGCACTCAGCTACACACCAGTTGTAGCGATGGTTGGGAGTTACTTCCATGAGAGGAAAGCTCTGGCCTATGGCATCGCCATGTCTGGTAGTGACATCTTTACTTACCTTTCGCATTTTTTCTCTTGTCATTTATACCTTACTTTCCCATCACCTCCTCATTCTTATTTTTTCTTACTTCACTGATTTACTCTGTGCTTTTTCTGTAGTTTGTTTTGAAGTTCCTCTACTCCTCTTGCTTTATTTCATCCCATCAAATCCAATGTCCCCTCATCTTCAGGAAGTAGCATTGGGACCTTCATCCTGGCTCCTGTAGTCCAACTGCTCATCGAGTATTACTCCTGGAGAGGAGCTCTGCTCATCCTGGGAGGGATTTGTTTCCAACCTGTGTGTCTGTGGTGCTCTGATGAGGCCGCTGGAACCCAGAAGAAGTGAAAGGTAAGTCCTGAGCTCCGATGCTGCTGTACTTCTAATCTGAGAAGTCCATCAACTTGTGAATTATTTCCAAGTCTTCCCAATTCCAACTGTTTAAAGATGAATAATTTACAATTAAAAACAGGAGAACAACAGAAGGTTTGGCATTTTTGCTTGATAAATGCCTTTTTATGATAAAGCAGTTAGTTCAGGATTTTGGGAAATATGCTTACTCCTTTCTTCATGAGAAGATCACTAGAAGAGATAACTACTGTATGGAGCCTGTTAGCTTAGCATAAAGAGCAAAAGTATTAGCAAAAATACACCCACCACAACAGCCTAATGTTCAGCAATTAACACATTATATGTTGTTTGTACACAAATAACAATGAATAAATGAAAAGGTCATTTGTTTTGCATTGGTTTTATTTTTCTTCTATTCTGTTTTATTCCATCTAAAGGACCTGGAAGAACAATATGGCAAACCTGGAGGAAGACTGCGTTCCAACAGCGCTGGTTTCCAAAGACACTGAACAAGTTCCTTTTAATTGCAGCCAAGTGGAGCCAAAGCAGCTGGAGATCAGCAGCCTCATGGATACCCAAAGGCTACTCATAGCCAATGGAGCCCTCAAAAACTTTGGATTTAGAAACCACAAACTAGTTCAGGGGAACATGGCGCTGCTATCAAGGTTGAACCCGCCTGATCCAAATTTAAAAGATCTAAAGGTAGCTGAATGCATTTTATTTAGCAACAAGCTAACAGAGACAATGCTAGGGGACATCAAACTCTCAGATCCTACACTAGCAAACGGTAGCACAATTGAGGACTTGGAATTGGTGGAAAGCAGGAACTTGATCAACAAGACAGATGTCATGGATGCTAAGATAGAAGACTCGGGTCCCACTGAAGCCAAACCAACAGATGCCTATCGCTCACATGCAGAGCCTTTAGTGAGCACAAACACCTCGCCCGGAGGTCTCTGTTTTCGTCTCAGGTCCAGGGAGGAGTTTGGATTTCTCCTGACGCCGGACTTCATGTTGCTGTCTTTGTCCTTCCTGTTTCTTGCTTATGGCTGCAGCGCTCCAGTAGTTTATCTGGTCCCTTACGCCCTCAGCATGGGGCTGGAGCACAAGCAGGGTGCCTTCCTCATGTCCATGTTCGGTGTCAGCGGCATTATGGGTAACCTCACCTTTGGATGGATCACGGATAAGAAGTAAGTTAAGGACTGGAGGATTGTTTTTGTCTGTGAAATAAATGGCAGGTGTTTAATCAAAACCCACTATTGATAATTGATTAAATGTCTTCCCTCTAGGTGTCTGAAGAGGTATCGCATGCTGAGCTACATGCTGGTGATAGTCATGGAGGGCCTCTGCTGTATGTTCATCCACCTCCTTCACTCCTTCTCCCTCCTGGTCCCATTTTCCGTCCTCTACGGGTACTTTGACGGGGCATATGTGGCGCTCATCCCAGTGGTGACGTCTGATGTCGTGGGCCCCACCTACCTGACCTCCGCTCTGGGTGTGGTCTTCTTCTTGCATGCCATCCCCTACCTGATAAGCCCACCAATAGGAGGTAAGAGTTCTTGAATTCATTACTGCTGCAGTGTTTAAAGGTATCCTGTAAAGCTCTTGTGGGTATCAGTCACATTCATTCACACATTCGCATCCATCATTACAAAAATATTTGTATTTGTTAATACGTTTGGTCATATAACACATATTTCCTGTGTCTGTGTCTTCAGGTTGGTTAGTAGACAGGACGGGGAACTACGCAGCGACCTTCTTTCTCAGCGGGGCGTCCTTCATGTTCAGCTCTCTTGTTCTAGCAGCTGCCATGTTGGTCAGACACTGCCAGAGGTCCAGGTCTAACTCTGCTGCACACGTAGGTCCCAATCCCACTGCTGCTGCAGCTCAGCAGAGCATCGTATGACAATGACAATCAAGATGCTGCTCCTCCATTTGCTTGGATGTTCACCTCATACCTGCCGGTATGTTCAGGTGCATCATCAGGCTGATGTGTTCGGGACACAAGACCTCAACCGCTGTTAGAATTTTTAAAGAGACAATGTTGTAATTTTGAGATTACACAGATTATGTTGTACTGACATATTCTTTCAATAAGAGTTTTCTGTTTGTCTTTTAATGTGGATCTTTTGTTTTGTAAAACCGAAGGGCATCCGTACTTCATGGTAGCTAACATGGCAAACAATAATACTCACAGAAGTATTTTTCAGCTGTGTTTGTGTCATATCAGAAGAAAAGTGTGATTCATTTGCATGTATCATGAGCATGTGTTAATGTTCCTGCACACCATCACATTAGTGGCAGGTGAACAGGCAGAATAAACACTTTCTATCACTTTAACTTACTTTATTTAATGATGATGGCTAGATACGCTCAACTCTCCATGACCTTATAATTAATCTATAGTCTTGACTGTATTAATGTGAAAACAGATGATCATTTTAATACCTCAGCCTGCACCACTGGAGCTGCTCTATTATTATATACTATATTTGTAAAAAGCGATATTCGTACTGTGATTAGTGATACAAATAATAACTTGAAGGACATTAGAAGAACTTGCTTTTTTTTTTCCGTATAGTAGTATTTACAAACTATTTTGTGCAATATCCAAACTCACCTGCCCTTCCTTTACAAATGGCGACATTGTTTTGCCATACAATTCCAGACTTTAAGCATTCATTGTTGGATAAATATGGTACAAATAATAAACCATTTGTAATTCTAAAAAAAGGAAACTCTTCACAGAGTTTCATGTGTTGATATGTATAAAATAATCTATCAGAAAATACCACAGAAAACAAGTTTATTGGTAGTAAGAGATGGCGGCAGTTCCCTTAACACTGGGAAGCTTGACTAAATATAATATCTGGACTGGTGCTGATATTAAGTTAACTTTTAGGAAGAATGTGTGGGTCCTTACAGGGACATCAACCTCTTTGACTATGACAACTATATTAAAAATATCACTCAAGACAATGAAAGCCTAAAATGGTTGTTGATCAAATCATGGCACTTGACAATATATATATATTTGTTATATAAATAAAAAATATAGTCATCATATCAATTTTGTGTGGGTGATTCACGCGAAGGAATTTAATTTAAGTGTGTCTTTATTTTGAATTGTGTGTTTTTTTTACTCTGAAGTACAGTAGTGCCGTTTAGCCAATAAGAAGACAGCGTTTTGATGACGTCAGAGACACGGAGAAGAAACTGGGGCTAGCAACTTTTTGATGAAATGTTGGTTATGGCCCACTTGTAGAGGACATGATGTCTCATCAAGATAGTTCAACGAGGACATGATGTCTCATCAAGATAGTTCAACCAGCAGTTTAATGTTTCCAGAGCAATCGTTTAGCACCAACATTCCCCAGTCATACAGGGGAAAGACTCAGCTGTTATAGTGTTTGTTAGGTAATTAAAGATGGACGTACAATCATCCGCTGACTATCCATTATCAAAACAACTTCACAGTGTATACATCAAGCCTTTAAAAGGCTGAATGCACCAGGTTCATCCTGGGTGTTTGTGAAAAGCAAGGAGTTGTAGAGCATCAATAACTGTCCTGTAGATTGAGGGAAAGTACGCCAAGCCGACAGACGTTCATCACAACGTCACCATGTCTAACCGTCTACAAGTAGCCAACAATATTGTAAATGTTACCAATCAATTATACCTGATATAGACTATTTCTTGATTAATCCACTTGTTGTTTGGGCTGTTAAATGTCCATCACTGTTTCCCAAAGTCCAACATGACGTCCTCAAATGACTTGCTTTGTCCACAACTCAAATATATTACGTTTACTGTCCATGGAGCGATAAAGAAACCAGAAAATATTCACATTAAAGAAGACTTTTTTTACTCAAACTCATTTATCGTTCATCAAATTAGTTGGTAATTAATTGAATAGTTGTCAATTAATCTCTGCAGATCTACACTGAATACCTTTGTCAGTTGAAACTATGAAATGTAAATGCAGTTCACATCCCTTTGTGTGTGTGTGAATGTGTGTGTTGCAGTTGGCAGTGTGTATTTGTCGTCTCCCATCCTGAAGAAGACGTTCCTTTATGATCATTAATTGCCAAGACAAAAGCCCAGTTCTTAAGGTTTTTGTGTGTGTTATTAATTTACAAAGTGACATCAGAGCAAGCACTGAATGTGCAAAAGTGCATTAACCTCTGACTTACTGCTACGGGTACACCGTGTCTAGTGTGAGTGTGTTCATGTTTTATGTGTGGTGTTTGTAAAGTAGACATGTAGGTCTGTCAACTGTGTGTTTGTGTGTTTGTATTGCCTGATCCCTCTTATGCATCTGTGTACTTGTGCATTCAGAGGAGTGAGTTTGTGCAAGCATTTGTGTGTATGTGCGTGTGTTTGTTTATCAAAGAGAACATCCCGTTCTGAATGTATCTGCCCCCACACACGGGGAGCCCTGCATTGCTGCAACCACTGCTGCTTGTTTTCTCCACATCCTCAAATGTGACGCGTGTACAGTGTCAAAGAGAGGCTCGATGCGTTAAGCAATATTGTCTTTAACCCTTATCTGTAATCCAAAATTGATCAAGACCAGCTGTTTGTCACCATTTTCTCCAAGCACATGACTTCCAATATGGCTGCCAGCAGGTGCATTGCATCACCTGAAAGCCTTCACAGGCGGCGTGCGTGCGGGTGTGTGTGTTTTCAGGCAGAAGTTTCCACTGTGTAGGTGGATGCGTGGGAGGCAGGTGGAGGAGGAGGGGTTTCCTCTGAGGTTGGCATCCCCGAACACAGAAAAAAACACAGGAACAGGACTTCCCCCTGCTTCTGTAATGACACGCACACATTATGAAAATAACCTTAGTTTTTTCTACTGTCTGATGTTCAAGTTTGAATTAATTTAATGAACGTGAAACACAAAGCTGCATTGTAGAATGTGTGTGTAGCCTTGCTTGTAGTAGAAGCCATGTTGATCAGATTCCACACACTCATCATGAAAACATGATGCATTATTCTTCAGCAGCATCATCTTATTAATATTATTATTATGAATTTTCTGATTGCTTTCAGTCCCAATACCACACAAGGCAAACGTATAATAATGCAACTACACGGTGTATACAATCTCTGCCTGCATACGTCCACGTCCTGGGTTCACTGTCAGGTTATCGACTGCTGGTCCACACGGGGGAGGCAAAGCCAACGTGATGGAGCCGAGCACATGGCCACCATGTGGGAGCATGTGCTGTTATACATTCTTCCACAGTGCAGAAAGCTTCGCAGTCAGACTCTTCTCTGATGCTTGTGTAGTTTATGATAATGTGCCGTTAATATTCTGTTTCTAGGCGGGTATTAATATGACCCTGGAGAGAAGCACTGATTTATTCCAGTTATTCAGGAAGAAATGATTAAATACTAAAGATGTTCAAACAAATATCCGTCTGCTATTTCAGTCCAATAACATGAACATGATTAGCTGTTCCCTCACTATTATAGGAGGCCAGCACATGTTGGTTTACTCTTAATGAACAATATACTGCACCTTTTTTAAAAGCCATATTATAAAATAAGTTTGAATTTTGATTTAAATCAAATATTTTCTTTGCTGCTGCAAACACAGAGACTGTTACTTTACTGCAGAACAGCACTACTGATGTCAGCCAGGAAATGTAATCACACACACACACACACACACACACACACACACACACACACACACACACACACACACACACGAGACACCTGCGTTGTTGGTTTACACTAGATTCACTCGCTGATAAACTTCTGTCATGTTGCTGCCAGGTGCATAATGCCACTGTGTGTGTGTGCATATGTATTTATGTGTGTTACCACATCACACACACTTCTCTGTGGGTAGACAAACACCTTAAGAAACACACGACACTCCTGAGGGTTGCACAGATGAAAAGGACAAAGTACTTCCACACAGCCAGATATTGTTTGTTACCCCATGAAAGCTCACTCGTCTTACAGAATGTGTTTATTATCGGTCTTTATTTCTCTCTCACGTGTGTCTTATGTGTTTATTTTGTAGTATTTCACTCATGTTTACTCAAACCACTATTGTGACTGTCAAGAACAGTTGACTGTGTATGAGTAAAAACAGATCCCTGTACATAACAGTCACATCGTAGCCATGTCTGTTTACATGCTTGAAGTATTCCCTCATAGGTTTTATCTGAGGGGGATAAACACTCAAGCCTTCCACATCTGACTGCACTTCTAAGAAAAGGGAGTGCACTGTAGTCGTTGCATGTTTGCTTTCACCCGATGTATACTCTGAGATATAAACTCCTTGCAGAAGAAGGCGGTCCGTGTACACGTGTTGCCAGCTTCATGCTGACACTTGCTTTTACAGTAGCGTGAACAAATCTAACAAACTTTGCATGTCTTGCAAACTCTCACAATTTGGAATTCTTTCTTTTCTGTGCACTGAAGTCCACTGTTGACCCAAGAGTGATGCAGACATCTACTACACATGGTGTCACAAGCCACTCCAACCCCATCTGTAGGTGTCTCTGAGAAGTTGCCCATTGTACAAGATTGTTGAGTTGTACTGTGGTCCACTGTTTAATACATGTTTCTCTTCTCTCTCCATTTTACAATTCAAAATAAAAGCCAGTAACTTTATAAATGACAGTTCATTTCCTTGTTTCCCCCTTTAGTTGTAAGTCTGGTACAAAGGACTTGGACATGCTGATGATTACAGAGCACCAGATTGACCTGAAACTGATGCCTCCTCCAGCCACAGCGCTTGCTCCTCTTCTTTACCAGGTAACAATCAAAACAATCTCGCAACAACTTTTCCGGATTCACATTTCGAACTCAGGAAAAGAAACACAAACCTAGCATATGCTTCTTGTTGGTCATTTCAAACATGAACCCTTTGTTTCATGCTAAATGTGGAATACGACCGCCGTCATCGTTTCCTCATTCTTGTAATTGATAGAGGTTGATTAGTGTTACTTTGTTTTGATCACCTTACAACAATGCAGTCTCTCACAGTCTACGATAGACCTGTGTTAAACTGAGGTCAAGAGCAGAGTCATGGAGCCACATCTGGTAACACGTGACGTCTCAAGATAGACTCGGTTTATTGAATTATTTCCCAATCTCGTTTCTCTCTGCTGGACTGTAAGTGTGTCAGACTGTCGGGCTTCTGTCTGACAGAGGGTAAACTCATCCTGCTAATATTATGACTTTCTACTTACTGTCTCATCCCAAAAGTGTGTCGAAACCAATATTGAAGTTCAATCAGATTCACTTTCGTAGAACTCTTTCTATGAGTCTTCACATATTTAACTTTATTCTTTAACTTGACTAACCTTCAGGGCTCGACTGTCCCAGCTGTCGTATAAATAATTCAGATAAACAGGCAATTAGATTTGTCATATTTAACTTCAAATGGTTCTTACCTTATTTAGCAGTTGGGCTGATGGAAAGATAAAACAGCTTACCTTACACCTATCGAGTCCTCGAGCTATGCAACGTCTCCATATTCATGAATTATTTATCTGTTTCGATAATAACCTCATTAAGGAAAACTCCCTTTTTAGACACGTGTCCTGGTTTAAAGCTTGTGAGTCATTTGAATTCATGTGTGAAGAATCAGACCAACATGCGGACTATCACTATCGGACCATCTTGGATGGCAGTTTAAAAAGAGGCTCACACACCCTTCAGTCACACAATGCGACTGAAGTCGTACACGTAAAATAATAATGCAATCAAAAAGATTGAATTGGAGTTGTGTATGTCTCTGTTCTTCTTCTGAATGCAACTCTTCGTCGTAGTTATAGTGTGATAAAACAGCAGCTGCTGGATTCCCGAATTAGATATGACATTCAGATCACACAGTCGTTGACCTCAACATGCAAATTATATCTTTTTTAATCTGTAATCATGTTGTAGAGGTTAAGGTTTGTCACTAAACACACACTAAACACATTACAGACAGAATAACGAATGTTTAACGTGTGTGTAGTCACGAGGGCTCCACGTGGACATGTCAGAAAACACCAGATCTCCATAGTTAGGCCTAAAAAGGTGTTTCTGCTCGTGTGTGTCCAGCGTAGTGGACGAGTTTATTAGAAAACGACCGACAGTCAGGTCTGTGCAACACACTTGGATCAATGATACAACTCCTTATTTATTTTATACAGCGACACATTTAGCAGTGTTTTGATTGATTCAGTGAATCACATGCGGTCATCAAAGGAAATAAAAAGAGAGAGAAGGAGAACAAAATCAGGAGTATAGTCGGAAGGAAAGGATAAAGACATGGAGGGTAAAGAACACGCACATTATTCAGGGTTAAACATATTAGAATAAAAAGAAGATATTGAAAGGGAACAAAGACGGATCACATGCAAAGTTATGTAAGTAATTTAAATACACTTCAAGTGTTATCTCCTCTACAACACCTCAGCAATAAAATGAATATCTTTTATATTTTCTCCCTAAGAAAATACAGGAAGAAAACAGAGAGGGGGGGGGGGGCAATGACATCCTGGGCAGGAATCAAACCGGGGACGTTTGCAGCCATACACACACACACACACACACACACACACACGCACACAATTTGTTCACAAAGGATTGTCTGATATACATGTACAACTGATGCAGCATTATTGTGTGTGCGCGTGTGTGTGTGTGTGTCCTCTGTGAGGGAGAGAGTAAAGGTGTGTAGGTGTGTGTGTGTGTGTGTCCTTTGTGAGGGAGAGAGTAAAGGTGTGTGTGTGTGTTTTTTTTATTTACGTTGCTGTAAGTTTGTCACTGCAATTGTTTTTTGCTCTTTTCTTGCACGTTCTTGAAGCCAAGGTAAACCACAGACTTATTCACACCTTCTTTAAGACCGTAACCTTTCCTATGTTTCTTCAGCACCCTCCCACACACACATTAACACACCTTGGCTTCAAAGAGAACAACATAGAACAGTTGGAAAATATCTGTTTACAGATATGAGGTAACATAGATTGAAAAGGGGGAAAGAAAGACAAAGATAATCTGTGTGAGTGCAGCTTCTCTCTTTGAAACAGCCACGGTGTAAAAAGAGGTTTAAATGATGTGCAAGAAATAAAACGGATGAAAAGCAAACAAGGTTAGAGAAGAAGAGTAAAAGGTGTGCTGCTTTGTTGTGGCATATTGCTTTGTCTTGCAGGTCGTTTCATTGTCTCGCTATTTTATGTTCACCACAAGACATTTGATTACAACTAAATCTAACTGTAAGAGACTGGACTTCACAGTGCGATGGTTACCCAACCCAAACCTGTCAAGCACATACTCTGAAGAATATCTCTTTTTGATGTATATGTTCTGTATATTCATGTTGTTTGATTTCTCTGACACTTAATACATTTACACTCTGCTGTTTTGAGTCAATGTGCCAATAAAAAAGCAAAGAAGCAAGTTGCAGATTCTTTAATATACGTCTTTTTGAAACGCACAAGTTGCTCCTTGATTAACTTCTTTTAACTTTTTATGCATAAACCTTAGCCATAGTGTTAATTTAGCCCCCCCGCCCCGTGTGTTTCTGCATAGTTATCGTGCAGCAGTTTGCTTTGGTGCCTGCCGTGCCTCGCTCACAAAGGTACGTGTATGAGCAGGTGGGTGTAATGTGAAGACTGTTCCACGCTGAACATACGATGTGCATGTGTCCGTTTCAGTGTGTGTACAGTTTGTTTTTCGGAGTGTGTTCTTTGTTGTGTGTTTATGTTGGTATGGTTTTGTAGAATATTTGTGTGTGTGTGTGTGTGTGTGTGTGTGTGTGTGTGTGTGTGTGTGTGTGTGTGTGTGTGTGTGTGTGTGTGTGTGTGTGTGTGTGTGTGTGTGTGTGTGAAACCAGTTTTCCACTCGTCTTCTGTCTCTCAGGCTTGTAGAGGAAACCCTGAGTTCTCATTTTGAGTCAGCCGACTGTTCTCTATGGAAACTTCACACACAAGCAGAGGCATATACAAAGCAACAAACGTGGCACACGCTGTTTACATGTTTGGCCCAGACAAAACATGGATCTACATATAAAAGAGGACGACGATAATAACAAAACGTCCCGTTAAGTGCTTGTATTTCTCAGTTTGAAGTTATTGTTGTTTCCACTAAATGACTTTTTCACATTCGGAGTTTGTTTTCTTCAGTTTCTTCTGTTGTGTTTATATCTTTCGTTACTTCGTCTTCATCTCACGTTTTTGGTTACGTGTAGTTAAAACAAATCTGTGTAACTTTCGGTCGGCCGGAGGAACGGTTTGTTTCTTCTTTGCAAAAGGCTCATCGATTAGACTTCATTTGGTTCGCCTCTCTCTGCACTGTGGCTGTCGTAAACAGCATGCCAGAGTCCTGGACAGCTTCAGGCCGGGAGGCTATCGCTGTCTTATACCAAACATTACGAATGAGCACTTAGTGAGACATTTGAGCCTGTTTCTTCACAACTGATAAGTTTCACTGTGTAATAATAGTTCACAGTTGTCGTGAGTCTTCGTGTGGAGTTGTGTGTTCAGGAGGAGCAGTAAGGTTTTTGCTTGCTGCATGAATGCAAGATTTGGCTCCCACAAAGTGTTTCCTATTAATAACAATCACATCCAGCTCTCAGTCATTTCAGTATTTAAGCAGTCATACTTTTGTTGTATCTCTTCATGCCAGACTAAACCCCCCCCCCCCCCCCACCCCCCAGACCCTCTGCAGGGGGAAACACCAGGTGCACATTCTCTCAGCTTCTTTCATCTTAATATCTGTATCCATATCCTCAATATCTGTATGTTTTTAATCTTAAAGCCTGCATGTGTCGTGAGGTTTTGGTTTGTAAAGTGTAAAGTTTTACTGTGCAAACGACATTTACACCTGTAAAAAGTGATCTCATGTAAATCCGGTGTATTCTGCATTTGAGATCTGAAATTCCACGATTCTCGATTCCAATTAGATGCTGCGGTAAAAAACAAAACAATAAATCCCATGAAACTCAGCATGCTTTATTACGTTTGAATTCTGTTTTCATACTGCGTCTCAATTTGGACACTTGCGTTAGCATACTGCTATGTCGTACACTGAACACGATGTACTTATTAGCGCAGTGTGTGAACTGGGTAACGTTGTCTCAAATCGCACACGGCTGCTGCATCATGTATTTGGCATTATTGTACTCAAATATCATAATTTATATGTTTTATTACATTATAGCACATAAACTGACATAACTATATATATCTAAAAGCATACAATAATGTTACTTGGGACAAACACAAATAGTTACAAATGTGTGTAGAAAGTTAAACTCATTGATGTGTGTGTGTGTGTGTGTGTGTGTGTGTGTGTGTGTGTGTGTGTGTGTGTGTGTGTGTGTGTGTGTGTGTGTGTGTGTGTGTGTGAGCCACACGATGTGTTTTTCCACTCTTTGCTTTGACCTCATGTGGCAGTTAAGAATAACACACACACACACACACACACACACACACACACACACACACACACACACACACAAGCTGTAGAGACCATCTATTAGAGAGAACGTGTCTATTTTTCCATTTCCTCTGTTCACACTGAGCTGTCGATGTAACTCACGACCCGAATGCTTTTCTTTCCAATAACCAAATTCATTTTCTACTTTTCTCACAACACTTTCCGAAGATTTTCATTTGTACTGTCCTAACACTTTTACAACTATGCTGTTAACAAAGCAATTCATTTGTTTTGATGCAATATCTTGAATACAGATGGATGGATTTGACACTTAAAGATAATCCTCTTGTTACGATGGAAAGCTATTAACAGCAGAACTTGTAGATTCAACATACAAGTAGAAGCCAGTCAGGCAACAATCAGGGAAACTAGTCAACTCAAGTTAAGAAAACAATCCCACCACAAGGTCTGTGTAGTCGTAGTTTAGTCTGTTCTGGAGCTTTGGATAATATCATCAGCAATCACCCAAAGTCGAGTGTGATGGTCCTCCTGGGGTCCTTGCAGGTCCTTGAAATGGCTGAAAAGGCCAAACCTGGAACCACACTTTGTTGCATTGTGGGCATTGATGAGGTGCAGGAAGTGGGATGTGGGAGAGACGTTTTCTTTCTTTGCTGCTGCTCGACTCTGGCAGCCTGTGGGAGACCGTCTTCAGGCCGGTCCATCTCATCTGGGGTTTAATGATGGTTTCTCTGGTGGTCTAGTGTAGGTAGTGCAAGTCTCACTACATATAAAAGTGTGGGCAAGATAACCGATGAGCCATGACCTCAACACTTCTGCAATCTGCAAAAAGAGCCTGCAGAGACTTTAACTTTAGACACTGATGGTTTTCTTTTATAAGTCTTTCATTGAGTCCATTTTAATCTTCTTTTGTTTGATTTCTTGCTATGGGAATCTTACAGATCAAAACTAAAATAGTTTGTTCAGCGTTGTTAAAGCAGCCGGCAAAATATTTATCATGCAGCAGATTTCTATGACAGACAAGTTTTGAAAGAAGAATCTGTTATTTTCCCTTCTAGGCAGAGATACAGGACCCGCAGGGTAAAAAGCAATAAGTTTACATTGTCCTTTGTTCCAAGTTCCAACTCTTCTACAAAGCTTTGAAAAAGCCCCGTTGGCACAGCAGATGTGATTCTGTATCTCGCTGTCGCCCTTGAGGAAATATCTTCATGTTCTTACAAGTTATATATAAAGATATGAAGAGCGTATTGTTATGCTTCATGTCTACTTTCTTCCGTTTTACATCTCTAACTACGGTTATTGTGTGTTGGGCTTTGATCGTTGCCAAAGATTCGGGTGACCTACAGTCAGTACTGTACCTGAACGCATCCTTTGTAGACACAGATGGAGGACTGAAGCGGCTCCTGCTCTGCTAACGTGCTGCTCACACTGCGCCTCCTGTGTACACGAGGTGTAACTCAAGTAACATTTCAGGCAATTAAAAATGAATTTCACACTATTTACACACTTCCTCTGACATTTCTACTGCAGAGGAAAGTTGAAGCGTCAAAGAAGCACCTCTGATTTCCACTAAACTGAAGTGAATCTCCAATATTTGAATGAAAAATCCAAATATCTTTAGTTAAATTAGCAGAGTAAACATGGAATTACATTAAAATGGGTCAGAAGTTCAAACTCAGTGAGGATGAACTTTTGCTTGCTCTAAAATCTAAGAAATTACTTTAAATCTAAAACAAAATCAAAAAACTGCTTTTTAATGCCTCCGATTGGAGTTGAAGATGCATAACTTAACGGTGTCATGCGATCCATTAGGTGAAAGCCTTTAAGCTGTTTTGCTCTCATTCTAATCTGACTGTGTAGTTGTTGAATGTTTGCCATGTTATACACAGTTGTGGAGATATATTAGGCATCATGGCTAACAGTCTGTTATATATATGCCATCAGCCAAGATGTGTGTCACCAACTGTCGGCTGTTATCTTTATGATGCGTCACTCTTATCGGTGTCTGTTTAATTAAGGTTGTCGAATTAGCTTTGAACATGCGGCAAAGTGTCTTAGTGACGGTTCCGCCTGGTGAATCAATGACTTTACCCATTTAGTTTCTCTTTCTTCTTCTTCTTTTTTTCAAAAACAAATAACTTTTATTCCGAGCTTATGACGAGTTGGTTCAATCAGGTTCACTGTGGCATTTTTAGTTTGTTTTGTTTGTTGCTCAGTGTTTTTTTTTTTACATAGGAACACCTCAACCTTCATCTGTAGTCCCTGTGGTGTGTTCAAGTGCAGAAGATGTGAGGCCGCATTTCTGTTGGTCTTTGTCAGCACCAGTTGTTGAGGTCTGTTCGGTTTGTTAGGACCTGAAAGATAGAGAGTATGTTCCAGCCCAAACATGACAACACTACAGCACAGTATTTAATTAGCACGCTGCATGACACAAAATGTGTGTGTGTGTGTGTGTGTGTGTGTGTGTGTGTGTGTGTGTGTGTGTGTGTGTGTGTGTGTGTGTGTGTGTGTGTGTGTGTGCACAGGAGTGTGTCTGTCACTACTGTTTGATCACAGCAAAGTGAGAACAACTGTCCTACCACACTGCTGGAACTGATCAACAAGCAGAGTACACACACAAACAAACACGTGCAGCACCACGTATCCTGTTTCACAGTGGAGTACCATATGGAAATAAATGAATGGAGTTCCAGGCAGAGTTGTAAGATAAAGATTTGAGAGACTATCTGGTGTGATGGGGAGAAATAGAGCAAAACAAAGAAAAAGACACGCATGCAAACACAGAGAGATTAGTTGGGTTTATAGGTTTGGATTAATAAATAGGGACATTGTGCCGTGCATTCAAATGAGCATCATCCAGTGGGCTTGTTGCAGATCTGAAAACAAAGCTAGTCAAACTCAGTGTGTGTGTGTGTGTGTGTGTGTGTGTGTGTGTGTGTGTGTGTGTGTGTGTGTGTGTGTGTGTGTGTGTGTGTGTGTGTGTGTGTGTGTGTGTGTGTGTGTGTGTGTGTGACTGACACATAGCTGTGACCTCTCTCAGCATGGTGTTAGCTCTTCAGAGTCACGGTGCTATTGTGTCCTGGCTTCTCACAAAACACCCAGTCAATATTATTATGGACACACACACACACACACACACACACACACACACACACACACACACACACTGCTGGTCCAGGTGGTCAGTATTGTCTCACTGGGGGAGGAAGGGGGCTCATGGTTCACTGCATGGGAACTGACTGATTGACTTTCCATTAGCACTCAATGACCAGTAGTCAAAGTCTATTGAACACATGCGTACACACACTCTTATTGTTCATATGATCTACATATTACTCACTTTTATTAGGGCTGCAGCTAACTAATAATTATTTAATTGCGTGATTACTCATTCTCTAATATGTGGGAAACAGTGACAATTGTCCATCATAGTGATTCATAAAGTGAAGTCTTCAAACAGTTAAAGTATTAAATGTACTGCCATAGAAGACGAACAAACCCAGCACACATGGAACATTACATTTTGCTTCATAAATTAGTGTTATGGTGTTTCAGTTATTAGTAATTATAAAGCAGCTGAAGAGACATCGACGCAGGGCTGATGTGAGAACGAGCGTCTTAATCTCAGATCTCTTTCCACCTTGTGCATAATTTGTTATCCTCCTCACATACACAGGATTGTGTTATTGACTCGGTGATACTGCGCTGTGTACATTGAACATTTATTGCTTGCTTAACTTGGCGACTGTCTGTGCGCATGAGTTTAATCAAAGCCGTAGTGTTTCCAAGAGCAAAAGAAACTAAAGTTGTGTTAATATTATCCGTGTGACCCTCTCGTTATATGCAGAATGTGTTCAGCAGCCTACCTGACCTTCACAACTGCTCTCATGAAGTGCATCGATGTTATAATCCCAACAGTAAAATGAGCTTCAATGTGTGTATTAGCAGCAGCTGTTGTGGCTGTAGGTGCTAACATCTCCTGCTTCTCAATAAAGAACTAATGTTAGGGGATATATTGTAGAAACATATTACACACTATTCGTCACCTTTTGCCTGAGTTGAAGTCATCGTGACACAGCTGACACATTGCCATCAGCTTGTTTGTTCACTTGCACACAATTGTAGAGTTGGCACTGCAGCCTAATTTACAGCTCTTTAAAAAAATAAAAAGCGTGTTTAATGGTGTCTCGTGCAGTGAGTCTGTAATTACCCTTAAATTCCCTCAGGGCTGCTGAATGATGCTATAAAACTCTGTCGGGTTTCGATGTTCCAGCGGGGGCCGGGCTTCCAACAATGATTTGCCTGTTTAATCAAATTTGAAGTGGAGAGCACAAGCAACCATAAACGTCACGATAAAGCCGGAAGCATTTGAATGCACTTGCATGAAACCAACCAGGCAGAAAACCCCTTTTATTTCTTATCTGGTCCTCTCTGTGAACTCTGCAGAAGTGCCAGTCGATGGGATACCGAGTCATGATGCGTCTCACCTGGACCAGCAGGACGCTCCATTAACGGGACAACTTCTTTAATGGCATGTTAATTCCACTGAGCTCACCCGTGTAGTGTGTACATCCAGTTGATAGTCTACGCTGTCCGTGCAGAAATCAAATGAACTCTTCCCGTTATCATTTATACTTGACTTATTTTCCCTTTTTCTGCTTTAATTGCAGATGTACGAGCATAAATGTTATATTTTATCATGGTTTGTCGATTTAAAAAGACTACAAGAACCAGATCTAGAGTTAGCTGGGTGGAGGTTGTAATTAATGCCGTGTGAGCTCCATCCTGCTGTTTCTGACTCTTTATTAAAAGCTTTTAAATGTGTTGACTTCACTTACACTCAGCTCACCACATTCTCTGTGCAGGGAACAGATCATACAAAGATCTATCCATTTTATTATGGCTATTCTCATCACCGTCTACAGTATCACCACTACCACCATCATCGTCACACTAAACAACACTAACTGATAACTGAACTTTGACAGGAAGACAACAATAGATCCATTCAAAGATAACATTAACCAAGGCAGATATTTACAACCGTTCACACACACTTTCCCACACTCTGAGGAATTGATCCGTATTGATCACATGTAAATGCTATTGATTGTCTCGCCCTTTTGTCTGTCTGTATCGATTTGTTTGTGTGTGTGTGTGTGTGTGTGTGTGACTCTACTCTTGCTCCTATGCCCTGCAGCAGTCGGAGTTGTGTAGATCGGATGTTCCTGCTGCCTCCAGGCGCCCATCACTACTCTACTCTCCGCACACCTCAGCATCACAGAGCCAGCGCTCCCTGCAACATGTGTAATGACATCGTATAAGTGGAAGTTAATATACACACCAATCCCTGAGGCTACACTTACAGGCTGTAACATACAGTATAATTAATGTCACTGTTTGCCGACACCAAAGAAATGTTGCATGTCTCACCTGAGAACTGATGACCTGGACTCTTTACGTGACCCAAGCCCAACATCCTCAACATATTTCTGTCAACTTTCTTGCGGACGTTTTTCCTGTTTCCTCTAAGCGTCCGACTCAAATTAGATAAGAGCCGCGTTTTAGAGACACAAAGTTAAATGAAATGAAAAATGTAACCTGCTTCATGAAATACCAGATCAAGCAGGTATTCCTCAGACCAAACACCACCTTAAAGCCTTTTAAAAAACCTTTCTACCTGGCTGTAGTAAGTTACAGCCGCTGCTTGAAACTGCTGTGAAAACGTGAGACTCGCTGAATCCTGTCATCAGCAAACCAAACGCAGGAAACGTCTGCACTTGGTCAAAATAAGGCGTACGGCATAGTTTTGCCACCCTGAGTTGAGGGAAATAAATAAAATGCCAAGTGTTAATTATTAAGACGAAGGTCCCCTCACCTTAACAAAGTCATTATTTAACCCAAACCATGTGTCCCTAACGGTTGAGGTTTGGTTAGGGACACATGGTTTGGGTTAAAATTTGTGCAACCCCTGTTTTAACCCAAACCATGTGTCCCTAACCAAACCTCAACCGTTAGGGACACATGGTTTGGGTTAAAACAGGGGTTGCACAAATTTTAACCCAAACCATGTGTCCCTAACAGTTGAGGTTTGGTTAGGGACACATGGTTTGGGTTAAAACAGGGGTCGGGAACCTATGGCTCGCGAGCCATATATGGCTCTTTTGGTTTGGTTAGGGACACATGGTTTGGGTTAAAATTGAACCCAAACCATGTGTCCCTAACCAAACCTCAACCGTAGCAGTGTAAGAGCAGATCCGTTGTATTTAACAGCAACGTCACTCTGTCTAAAGTGGCGTCAGATAAGAAAACGCTTGTGTTTGTGGTGTTTGGGGCTCGAGGACTTGTTGACTTATAGGAGTATGATGTGAAGGGTAATACAGGACGAGTGCATCAGTGTCTTGATATATGAATATCACAGACGAGGTGGTTTCTCACACTATTACTTACTGCACTACTGGCTTTAAGAGAAGTCATCCATTAGTCAGTTTGAGTCGTGGTTAACCGGCAGCATAGCCTGAAGCAGCTGTACTGTTGCTACGGTTATGCACAGTTTAATACACCCTGCACAGACATTGTCCAGCCAATCCAAAATGTGGATAATGGTGCATAATGACACACACACACACACACACACACACACACACACACACACACATACAGGGACTGCATGCCTCACATACCGTGCAATAACAAAACAATCACAGATCACATATCACATATGTTCACAAACGTGTATATGACATCAGCAGAGCTCTTAAGATGATTCATAGCTGCTATAGTTGCTCATGATGGATTCAACTTTCATGCCAGCAGTCATAGTACAAGTGTAGGTGTCAGTTTCGACCAAATTGTGTATGTCTCAATATCAAATGCATTCAGCTTTCTAAGCCTGCATGTGGGGAAACACTGAGGTTGTGACACAAGACATGAGTGAAGAGACGTCTGCTTGAAGAAGTCTTTCCTCCGGGTCAGAGGTGAAGTCTGGACCTCTTCCTGTAACACTTTTAATCCAATAAACTATAGACGTTCTGGTGGTCTTACAAGTTGTAACAGATTCAAAAGAAATTCACTGGAGAAGAGCAAAGTCAAATACAAAAGAGTTTATTAGTGTACAAGTACAGATCTAAACTCTGAGAGTCCTGACCTGACCTGTACTCCCTTCTCATACTTCAGTTCACATTCTACGACGAGGATGAGGTCAAAAGGTTGTCCCTATCTCTCCGTCTCTCCGTCTAATAATAAATCAAAACTGTGTTTTTCCTCTTCACTCTTTGAATTAGCGCCTGAGTCAAACTAAAATGTCCCGACATGAAGCCTGTTTTAGAGGGTGTCAGCTCCTTATCTCCTCCTCGATACGCTGAGGGTCTCATAAATCTGTTGATTTTTACGGGTTTAAAATCCTTCTCTCACAAACTCAGCGCTGTTCCTCTTCACAACCAGATGGAGTATATTGAATATTACACATTTCTATCCTTTATGTTAGATACAAAACACTTGCTAGAAGAACATTTTACTACAACACTTGGATCTTTGGAAAGCTACAAAGATAAAGTAAAAATGTATTAATACTTTTTTGTGGTAATTTAATGTTTTAATTAGTGATAAACAGAGATGCATGTAAGCAAATAACACAAGAAGCAAAAGAAAAGCAACCAATCAGCAACAAGAGATAAAGTCCAGGAACAAGCTTAATCCTGATGAGAGAGAATTAATAATAAAACAAGTTTCAATACAAGGACAGGATGTCACATGGCTTCTAAAGTCACAACTCTAGCCTATATCATTACAGTCTTTTAGCCTTACAGTCAGGATGAAGGGATTTATCAATGATCTCCAAAATCAAGTTGATTAGAGACAATTTTGTGAAGCTTCCCATCAATATTCTGTCACTTTATACAAGACACAACGAGACAGAATGAGTGTAACAGTGTTTGTATTGAAATATTTCCTCTATTTGTCATCGCCACTTTTGTTTCATGCAGGGGAGTTTTCCATGCCAGTTAAGGCCGGTGAGAGACAGGGGGAGACAGAGGAAGGAGAATAGAGCCCAGAGTGAAACTCCACCCACAGGAGGTGGATCTTGGTTTTTTGGAGGAGGAGCGCCCATATCAATCCGCCACACAGAAAGCACCTTCAGTAGTGCAAGACACGGAGGGAGGGAGGGAGAGAGGAAGGAAATATTCTCGGTTCAGACAAAAGCACTCTCTCTGGCTGGAGTTTGTTTATCTCCTCAAATGCAGTTTGCACTCGGGCGAGGCGGATTATTCAAGCATTCCTCTCGCGGGACACTTCAGCAAAAACTCTGGGATTTATTGTACTTTTTCTTTTTACTTTGAGAACTTATTGTTTTGCTCACTTTGAACCTGTGGATCCTATTTGGACTTGCATTGATATTATTTAGACATATTTAGATCACAGCCAACTTGTCATCGTGTTATTTTTGGATCCAGCGGTGATGACCCGCCAGTGACATGCACCATCAGTCCAGGTGAGTTTGGATAAAGGTGCGTTTGTTTTATTTATTTTAACTCCTTACTTTACATTAAAAATCCAGCCTCCCTCTGACCGGCATCATGTCAGCTGCACACGGCTGCCGTTATGTCACCTTATTGTTTCATGGAAGTGTTTTTAAAATACAGGAAATGAATAATAGCTTTGCTTTTACATTGTTATGCCTTCTCTTATTGTGAAATAGCACTGTATACTGATGTGTCATGCGTGAAAGGTGACTTGAAACAGAATTTAATTGACTTTACTGCGCATTTATTTCATATATCCCTGCAACACTCCAGATATAGTCCAAAGCGACTCTTTTATATCGAGAGGGGTTTAGGAGTGCGTTTTGCCGGTATCTTTGGCGACGCCGCGCACCTGCTTCATTTTCTTTTATGGATATAACCCATTAGTTGGGTGTAAACGGCATTTCACTCTGCTGTGGTCTAACTGTCGAGCTCTGCAGGTCGCTTTGTCTTCGGGATTGGAGAGGAGAGCATTTTATTTTCTGAATAGAGGTTTCAGGCAGACATACATATTTCCAAATAATGTCAAGACTTATGCGACGATATGTTTTCCTTCTAATAGAAGATTTGTGTTCATGTATGAGAGACCGTCTGCTTTGTTCATCGAGGTCACAGACTTCATCCGCTTTTAAATTCACCAGGTGATGAATTCACGGGAGATTTTCCCGACTACTTCACTTGTAGCTCTTCTGGTATTAACACTTGTTACAATTTGCAATTACCTGACTGTAAAGGCTAATGTTCTCACTTTATGAGCGCGCTGCCCTGTGGGAGGCGCACATGCACCGCTGGCTTTTGAAGAAGAACGCTACAAATATAGACGAAATAATCCCGGAGGCTCACACAGTCCACGTGACAGCTGCGCAATTACTTTAAATATATTTGCCTTAAAAGTAAAGGGAAACCTCATTTTGTAATCTGAAAGGTCATTTTCTTCTGGTGAATGTATGCCGTTCTGTCGTCGCCCACGGAAACGACGGGCTACCTCTCCGTGTTAATACAGTGACGGTGCAGACGTTCAGCTGAAGAGGGATACACATTTAACACCTGATCAAATGCCTTGTTTGTTAGTTTTCTGGTACTGGTGTGGCGGATAACATTCGCTTCCGTCTGCTTTTCCCTCTCGGCGAGATGACCACCGGTGTGTTGTGTTGCCATTCTCTCCGTGCCGCCTGCCACGCTTAATATCTCTCCCCTTGAGGGTCGGATCTGCACCAAAACCCTCAGGGAAAGTTTACATTGTTATGTGGCTGGAGGACAGACTTCGTGTTCAGTTAAAACGCGCTTGTTGACGCTGTTTCTCCGCGCGTAATAATGCGTAAAATGCAAAAAGACGACTATTTCCCTCAAAGGTGCGTAAAAGTGGGGTTTTAGGTACATGAAGACTTTATTCTAAAAAGCAGTTGTTTATAATTTTAGGTCATTTTTGGCACAGAAATAGGTCATTGGCGCTGGGAATCCCTGGGGTTAGGAAGCTGCAGTTCAGTCTGGGCAAACAGGAAGCTGCATCAAAAATATTTTGATGGGTCTCTTTTATTAGAATGTCACGTTGAGAGTTTTGGTGATTAAAACGATACAATGACAAAGGTGTAAGATTGTTTGTTCTCAATGCAAACCAGTGTTACAGTGTTACAAAGTAATATCTGCATAATTCCAGCTTGATCCAACAAATTCCCGCCTACAAGCAGAAATGTGCGATCACACTGAAGCGTTGCTTTTTTTACTCGAAAAATACAATTTCCAGACTGACTGCGGAGACGGATTTCTTTTAGGCTGTTCATATGTGACGCAGTTGAAGTTACTCCAGTCGCTTCCTTCATGCCCCCTCCCCACACACACACTCACACAAGTCAAACAAAAATTTGCTGCAATCAGCAACTTCTCAGCAACAATGGAGACGCACCGGGTGGACAGTTTGACTCCTGGGCCTGACCAAGAAACATATTCACGGCTCATACAACTAGTCAAACAGTCACTACATAACTCCACACGCTTCTGCTGATACCCAGCTGCAATGGCACGTGAGCTTTAATATAATAAGACACAAATATGCCAATTTATTTTTTTTGGCATGTACTTGCCGGCGCGCTAGACACCGCGATCCCCTGTGAAATAATCTAAGAGTTATGTTACAGAACCGGTAGGTCTAAAGGACAAACATTAATCTAAGTGGTCCTGTTCTGACGCAGCAGTGCGCTGCTTCATGTCCAGCTGCTGTGTCAGATGCAGCAGAGGCGTGAGGCTGTAGGCTGTTTGGGCAGAGTGATGAAAGCCCAGACTGACGGTGCTGCTCTGTTCATCCAACAGACCACAAAACCGGTCCGATGGACCGACCGCAGTAAAGGCAACACAGGGGAGCGAAGGAGATCCACCTCCCGTCGGAGCCTCAGCGCAAACGTCCCGTTCAGACGAAGGCGGCGAGCGGAGCTTTGGTCACCCCGAATCCACCGGAGGAGGAGAGCCGGACTCGCCGTCCTGGTACAGAACCACAGCCAACTCCCCTGTCGCCAGCCTCGGCGTGTTTCAGACACGGTCGATATTCCACCTCCCCCGTCGCACCTCCAGTGGATATTTCTCCTCTGACGGCGACTCGCTGCCGAGCTCCCCGCTCTGGCCGAGGCCAGTGACTGCCGACAGAGCGACTCAGACTCCGAGCTCCACCGGCCAGGTGATGAAACACGCCCTGCAGCGCATGGCTGAGGCGCAAAACGGACCGGGGACGCGGCAGCAGCACGGTGAGCTAAGGCACTTTGCATGCATAACCAATGATTAGCCAACACTGCAGATGGAATCGGTTTGTCATTTCAAAGTTTTCTGACAAGTGATTGAGTGACAAACATAGCAGCGAATAAACTGGATTCATGGATTGAATCATATAAATGTAAAAAACAAGATATATTTCAAAAAGAAAACCGTTGTACTAACACTTTCCTCATCGCAGTGCACATGTTTTTACTCTTAAAGCACCTTTCTTTGTCTTGTTGCTGCAGCTGATGATACATCCAGTCAATGACCTGTGTGCTGCCATGTTTCAGAAAATAATAATGGTGCTAATCAGGCCTGTTATAATTTCCCCACTGCTAATTTTTGTCATCCGGAATGTCAGTTTGAAGAATATAAACGGAGTCCCTGCAAATTAAAGTATTTAAACTAAGTGTAGGTGTCACACCCCGATACTATTTTTTTTTTAAGTACCTGTTGTGTTCTTGTTACTGGCCTGGATCAGCTCTGACTGTTTTCACTGTGATATTTAGCTGCTGCTGCTGCTGCTGCTGTGTGGGTGTGCAGCAAATATGAAACCTGATATGAGCCCAGCACAAGCTCCCTGAAGCTTCCTTTATCAAAGATTTGGGGGGGGGGGGGGGTGTTGAATGTTAACAATGATAGTAAAAAGATGAACAAAAACAGACTCGAGATGTTTTTGCACTCCCTTTTTTCTCCCACTAGATTCTTACTCATGCATGTTTTTCCACTACTCTCTAGTATTTTGCGACTCACACACATGAGTAAATCAGTCTGGTGTTTTCTTCACATTCTGATTTATTGACTAATACCCAGCACACCTCGCTCCGTTGGCCCACGGAGGGAAATCCGACAAATTCAGGCTGAAACATGCAGATCTGAAACACACTAATATGACTCATCAGTGCTAATTCTTGTGTTTTCATTCCATCAGTGTGTTACTTTCTGCTTCCTTTGAGTGATTTGAAAACCCACAAGCCTAATCTCATGTGAGAGTAATGATGCATTTGTACAAAACTAATGTCCAATATGATGTGAAAACATTTGGCCAAACAAACACATAATGGCACTTTGTGATATTGTGTCAGGACAATTGTATTCATTGTTTGTTCTGTGCAAATGAGTTTTATGAATGAGTTTGACTCGTGCGTCTCGGCATGCTTAAATCAGTCTGTCCTCACAAACTAAGCAACGTTAAGTGAAATATGCATACATTACCCACAATGCAACACAGCAGTTTGGTTGGAGATGCGTGCTATGCTAGTAGCTTATGTTACCTCGAGCCGCTAGTCTTAAGCAGAGATGAGCATTGGCTACGGAGGTCCTTAAGATCACTTCTTTCTCACTCCACAACTCCAGATTTCTTTCTTTTTCAAGTGTTTAGTCTTCAGCCCCAACTGACTCTTGTGACATCACTTAAGGCAATTCATTAGATTTTGCGCTGCTCCTTCTGGAGCCACACAGCGCGTCATACAACTTGTTCTCATATGCAGTTGTAAACAGACTTGCATGTGTACAATCTGTGCACTTCGCCTTTAAAGAGTTGAAGTGTCAGCATTGACAGGAGTTGTCAGTAGTTCTGTGGGTTCGAGCTGGTATTGATGGAGCCAAAGTGTTTGTAGGACATTCATCACGTCTCACAGCCTGTTTTCATTTCTGCTGTTTATTTAGATGCAAAAACAGAAGGAGGCTGACACGCTTTAAGCTATGATGCTGTCGGCTAAAGTTGCCCATTCGGTTACTTGGAAACAAATAGAACCACGACATGAGGCTGAGATTGGGCACAAAAAAAACAACAAACAGTGTAAATCCCCTAACAGTGTTGGTGCAGTGGATGCCAAATATACCCAGAGTGTATAATAATATCATTGTCTCATGCTGTTTTATTGATCTGTTTTTCTCCGATTCTCCAAATTGAGTCCTTTTTGCTTCGGATGCTTAAACCCACATACTGCATGTTAGAACTGTGTGAGCATTTAAATGTAGCACCCCTCCTGTACTAAAACCCCGGCTATCACATCCATAACAATCTGCGTTTGTATCTTTATTTTTTTACAAGGATAGTGGTGTTTTGTAAGTAAAAAGTTATCTCCGGATGCTGAAATTAAACTTCCTTATTGTAACTTATTTTATAATAGTAGTGATGAGCTTCACTGATTGTGTCTCTTTTATTCTCTCTCCTCACTGCAGCCAGACATACAAGATAACAGTCAAAACAGAAGTGTGTGTGTGTGTGTGTGTGTGTGTGTGTGTGTGTGTGTGTGTGTGTCTTTTGTAAGATGCAGACTGAAGCCCTTCGCCTCTCATTCAGTCTGCTACATCCATCAGATAGCACAGATAGGAGATAAACACACACACACACACACACACATATCGTCCTCACAACAAGTTGTGTGTAAGAGAGCGAGATAGAAGGCCTAAAGAGGATCAGTTTATCATCTTGTTGTTGTCGCTCCCTGACAGCGTGGCTCCAGCTATCCTATCACAATACTGCCTCCTCCTGCAGCAGGAAGATCACACCTACACTCAGGTTTCTTCAGTCACAGAGTGGAACAGTCGACTTTGATGCTTTCTGCATTTATATTAACACGGTTTGATTACGTCACGACCTTGAGGCTGGTTGCGCAAAGATATATTTTGCCTGAGGCTTCGATATAACTCATAAGCTTTTGACAGAGTCTGCGTAAAAGGCTGCACAAAGCTGGCTAATAACTGCATGTGTTAAGTAGGAGTGATTCATTATGTGTTCTGGTTGAATGGAAAACCTTTTCAGATGAAGATTTGTGACTTCTAGATCAAGGCAAATTCAGTGTCTCAAGATGCGACTGTTCTCTAAATTCTTTGTCCTTGAATCGGTTGCCCCTCGGCATTAGCAAACCGCAGATTGTGAGCCTGGTAAATAACTTTCAGAGACTGCTGGTTGAGAGAAATGAGCATCACAACAGAGAAAAGGAGGTCAGCTCTCTTCTATTATTTGGTATCTACAGTGTTCAAATGGCACTTGACACAGTTTGACTTTTGGTCTCTGGGAAACGGTACAGAGTGTGTTTTACACGGCTGTGCCCATATTTCCCATCATACACACTCTTGTGGATCGTCAGCAGCCTGGTGCATTGATTTGAACGCAGCCTCTTTGCTGTATTATATCTTAAATATTGGAGGATGTGAGACATATTAAGTATAGGTTTCACAACAGCGTTCATGAGTCATAAGTGGAGCTCGGTAACAGGTCAGAGCTTTCATACTGATTTAGTGTTGACTGAAAATATCACAGATTAACCAAAGAAACATACACAAGCTCACGCGGTCAGCTGGTACATCTTCGTTATGATGCCAGTGAGGCGCACGCACATTTAATATTGAGATGCTTTTCGTGGATTACCAAAGTGGGTTTTTCTCTCTGTTTCAGGACAATCTCCCAGCCCCTCTAGCACACGGCGACGAAACGCAACAGGGGACATGCAGACGGAGGCAATCGGACGAGAACTCCGACGCTGTGGAGACGACTACAATAGAGTGTTTCTGCTCAGGGTTAGTGTGTGTGTGTGTGTGTGTGTGAGATAGAGAGTAACCACCAGCGACCACATTTATGGGGCACTTGAGCTGAATGCTCAGCAGCTGCAGTAGAGCAGCAGATGACAGAAGAAGACTGTGGTTAGCTAACATGTGTAAATGACATTTATCAAATACAACATCATGTTGTTTTGTTATTGTTTTGGGCAAGTTACTTTTTATTTTTTTGAGGTTGTTTTTTGTCAGAGATGGAGTCCCGTGCAGTTGTTGCTGTGTGAATGAATCACTTTGTGTTCTGTCTTTATCCCACGTCATTCACTAATATCGTTTGCCACAATTAATTACACCCACAAATCAAATCACAGGCTTTTTAGCAAATATTTGTTTGTGGAAATGTGATGCATGATGCTGTTGAAAATGAGCAATATTCTCAGCAGACCAACAAATAAGAACGAGGGGGGGGGGGTTGGCAGAAATGTCGCCGTGTGGGATCTGAGAGAGCCTGTGACCAGCTGGTTATTTCCCCTGCGCTTGGGGTGAAAATAATTACTTTTGATCAGAAAATAACCAAGAAGTCTGCCTGGAGTTGCAGACACTCCAGATGTCACACTAACCACTAAATAAAATAAAAACAACAACAACAACAAAAAAAACAGCCATATGACCCTTCAACAGTGGAGGGGCAGGAGATGGCCTTGTGGAGCGCCAGTCTCCTCGACGAAGCCTTCAGTCACTTTCCAGCGGTGGGAAAGAAACCAAAACAAATCTTAGTGGTACAACACGGGTGTTTAAATGCGGTGAGACCCACAGGAGCTCATTGACTTCTCACATTATAAAAGTGGAGCTTATTTGCTCAGCCTTAGTAGCAGTAATGTGGCTGATGGCTGACTCTCCCTTGGCACATGAGACATTATTTAGCTTGTGAATATTGGATGTAATTGTACATGGATTATTGTTATGGTTGAAAATGATAATTACACAGGAAATGGAGCCTCTACTTGCAGCAGTTAAAAGATGAAGAGCCAGTAAAATAGTGGGTAATAGAGTGGGTCGTTTATGTGCAGTATGATACATATTCCTGCCGCTGGTTATTGACACAAAGAAGTGTGGTTATGGGCCAGCAAACACAGGAAGAAGACTGAAAGCTATCAAATACACACATGTTTGTATCATACGTTACATGAGAGGAGGCATTTCTTTTTTGTAAATGCACCATTTTGTATTTGCAGATTTAAGAGAATACATGACTAGTATTTTAAAAGATGGATGAGTAACCCAGCTCTTGTTATGTTATGAGATGACAGTTGCTGTAGTCTTGAGTATTGCCTCACTGAAGAGATAATCACATCATTGCAGAGAATATAAATCCTCTGAATGATGCAGTTCATCCATCAGTCAGTCGGACAGGTCGCGTTGTAAAGTTGCGTAGCTCCATAAGAGTTAATTTCCTCTTGGCTTCTGTTTCCTTGGCAACATTTCTGCATGTTGCATCATCACAGTTTTATTTACTCAACTATCAAAGAGATGACTGAAGCTTTAGGAAGCCGGAGAGGAAAAGGGAAGAAAAACATCAGAGCTTGTTAACTTTAATCTCATCACAGAAATGGATTAAAAATAATAATGTCAAGAACGGGCATGACGGGACTGTTATACCCCAGTGAAGAGCTTAAGATGCTCCGAGTGTCAAAAGCTTAACAGCGTTAACGCTACGACTCTCCGGCCGGGCAGTCTGATTAGTCGAACTTGTTCTTCTCCCGCTGTGTTTAACCTTCTGGGTGTTAATGAGCATCACACAGAAGAAACTGTTTCTGCCCTCTTGCTTCTGCATTTCTCCCCCAAACACACACACACACACACACACACACACACACACACACACACACACACACACACACACACACACACACACACACACACACACACATCCTTATCCAAAAAGCCATGAAGCCCCTTAAGGGATGTTATTTGAGTACACTTGTGGTTCCAGCAGTCATCACATTGCTCTCAAACCCCTCATTATCAGAGCTGGGTTGCTCATCCATCCTTCAGGTTTTGGTTTTGATCAATCACTGCATTTACCTGCCTTCTGGATAATCACATACACTGTCAACATGCAGCATTTCTCCAAGTTGAGGCACATAAGTCTGGGAAAATCAGGAGTTTAATGGCTGACTTATAACTCAGTGAGTCCCACGACCTGGGGTGAAGTGTTTTCTGAGAGTCATGCAAGGTTTGCCCCTCACAGCTGAGACTCGAGCTGCAGAGGGGAACAGAGGGGGGTTAGAGAAATGTGAGAATGTGATGATTCAACACTTAGTGAGGAAGAGGTGTGTGTGCGTCTGTGTGTCTTAGTGGTAAGCCTTGTGTGAACTTGGTAGTGGAACTATCCAGAAAGTGTCAGCATGTGTGTTTGTTCGTGCCGCAGAACAATGAGGAGGCAGAGAAAAGAGGAACGTGGAGGCTTGTTCCCTGTTCTCTTACCAGGTGCTGCTGCGGACAAGTGCACATGCAGGGTTGCACATGAGTTCATAACCACAGCAGCACAAGACGTTTTTTGGGTTTTAACAGGATACTTAATCATAAGTATAAGGACAAAGAAACATGCGGAAACAAAGCAGTGTGTTCTTCTAAGGATGTACATATTATTGAATGAACAATATAACCATAAATGCACAAAATGAACACATGAAGCAAAACACTTGGACACCACATCAGAGATCCGGGTTTGAATTCCCCGTAGTGGTTAAAGACGACTGTGTTCAGTGGTGGGAAGCCAGCGAGGGATCATGTATGTGTCCATCTACTGGTGATTCCAGGGTTATGCCTGAAGGGAAGTGGTCGGATCTTGGGAGGAAAGCGTAAATGTACGCGTTTCACTTCCTCGCTGGCAGTTAAAAAGAAGCAGCTAGTGGTAACTGGGGTCGTCTGTTTTCTCCCTTAGCGAACAGTGGACAAGAGCCACAGTACAGGAGACTGGATCAGTCTGAATCCAGAGAAGAGAACAGATGATTGCAGTAAGTTTGCTTCTCATCCTTCCTGCTGTTGGAAGAAATGTTTTATCCTCTTACCTCCTTAAGAACCTGAGCACTTAAATCTCATCCTATCATGTCCCTTGCATATCAGGGGTTTGGTTTGATGGCCGGACTTCAGGCCGTAATGTCTTTACTCCAGGCTAAACTTTGAGCTTTTCTCTACAATCATTGGAAGCCTGGATCAAACCCAGACACACTGGAGGGATTACATCTCCCAACTGGAATTGGAGAGTTGAAAGGTCTGAGAGGAGCGTAAGGAAGTTTCTGAGCAAAGCCGTGAACGTCGCACTCTCACCAAACAGGCCCAGCATGATCACTTTTTCCCCTGGGTGATGAAACGAAAAATTCAACCATGCAGTTATTTGGTTTATGACTAAATACCTGAACTACTAAAGACATTCCCACTTTACCATTTAGACTCGTTTGTGGGGCACACGGACTTAAAGGGGAGACAATAAATGTGGGCAAGTTCTCAACAACTTCATGGACTTCTATAAATATGTCAAAGAACAAGATGAAACCGATGACCTGTAAATATATCCTCAGGTTTAGGGGGGTGTTGCAGCACACTCACAATGTCTCACATTATGACCAATGCATCTCAACATTCCTGCTGAAAACTGAGCTGCCGTTGTGTTGCAATGTTGTCAAAAGATCTTCAGTTTCACTGCCTGCAGGCGTCGGCCGAGAGGCAGCGCTGCATCGCTTCAGGCTGTAGTACGTCTCTTTAATAAGACTCATCATCTGAGAATACACTCGCACAACAACACACAGGTGTCTCGGCTCATTTTTACATACCAACCACATTAAAGTAATTCATTCTGGAAAACATGTTCCGTGATGTGTTATCATAAATATTATAAGAAGTCTTTTCATCTTCCTCTCTTTCACTGGCTCGCTCTCCTTTGTCCTCATTTAATCCAACCTCTCTCCCCCCGCACTCTCTCTGTTAAACATTTACACAGTGTGTGCGTGATTATGTGTGCATGTTTGTTTTTAAACATCTGTAATCTTGCTCAGTATTGTGTGTGTGTGTGTGTGTGCGTGTGCGTGTGTGTGGACAGTCTAGTGTCCGTGACAGTGTAGATTCATTATGGTTCAGCCCTGTGGTTACAGAGCTCTCAGGGAGCAAAGCACAAGGTCTAATTATCCTGCCAAAACACACACACACACATCCACTGACACACTTAAACACACTCAAACTACACACACACTCAAACAAACTCCAACACACACTGTCATCTTTCAGTAGGAGGTAAAAAACCCTTTGTCCTGAAGACAGAAATAACTCTGAGGAACATTGTTGACGAGTCGGGTGTCGCTGGCTGCTTGTGTTTTTGTTTGTGTGTGTGTTCAAGTCAAAGAGCGGGAGAAAGGCGGTATTTTTAACCCTTATTTAAGAGCATTTCTGTTTTCATTGGTGAAATGCTGAACTAAACACTGATTTATTTACATTATAAGTGTAGCTGAAGGATTGTGATGTTTGTCCCGTTTTATTTCAGTTTCACTACATTTAGTATGTTTTCAGATACTTTCTGATGACTCAATATTGCACAAATTCCAACAATGAGCACCTTCTAAGCTCTTCTTCACTCCCGAAATGTGCTCGATGTGCAATATACTTTCAGCTTCAACCCTTTAGGCCAGAGACACACACAATACACTCAAAATACTGACTCACACTGTTATAAGGCTCTTAAACGTGGACGAACACATGAGGAAGGTGAAGAATACAGTATATTATATTGCATGGACTCAAAGGAATGTTAGTCAGCTAAACTTTGCGCGCGTGTGTGTGTGTTTGTGTGTGTGTGTGCCTTGTCTAGAGAGCTATTTCTGAGCTGCAGCATAGTAAGTTGTGGTGACCAAACAAAATCACATGAGCTTTTTGGAACGAACAGACTCAATGTTTCCACTGTGAAGACAAAGAGACGAGAGTTTGAGACGATGTATTTGAATCCTCTGCCACAGATGTGTCCGAAGGCAGAATCAGCTGTTTCCAAACCTAAACAGAAGTACAGTTGTGTAATTCACATCACATATATTTTACAACACTGACATCCATTTACTGACATCATTACCTCTGAACCTGTCGGGGGGGGAAAGTCTTTTCTCCGGGCCAGAAGTGAAGTCTGGACCTCCTCCTCCAACACTTTAGATCTAATAAGATATTGAAGTTGTGCTCTAGTTCTGGTCTTAAAGTTATAACAGATTCAAAAGAAGTTCACTGGAGAAGAACAAAGTCAGATACTTATTTATTCTTACCCAATTTAACTTGCCCATTTTGCACCCCCCCCCCCCTCCTCTCCTCCTTGATCTGCTTAGGGTCTCATAAATCTGTTTTTATGGGTTACCTAGGGGCTCCTTTAAGACACAAACAAGATTGAGTATATTGAATTTCCACAGATGAATATTTACTACAACAAACCAAGCGGCAAACTCCAGAGCAGTTCCTCAAACGGCCACTTGAGGCTGGCTCCAAAAGGGAGCAATCTCCATAGACCCCCATGTTACAATGCTAAACTTTACAGCAGAAACAAACATGCTAACAGTGTGGTATAAATGGTTTTGGCCTCTATAGCTAATATTAGCTTCATGACAACTGTTTTGGGGGGGGGGAATGTGTATATAACTCACCCGTATCGCTGTCAAGATAGCGACGGCTGGAGCCGCCCTCTATGAGGCTCTTCACAAATAACTGATGTAAAAATAAAGACAACATGGTGGTAAATGAGATTAATTCAGATTCCTACTTTATATCAAGCTTCAACTGAAGACCAATGGCTGCCTGAAAAGTCTTTAAACAAAAAAAGATCCGTAGCTCTTAATATAAAGCATGAATTATCTTAGTGTTCACATTAGTTTGTACTACCCTGTTTGATTAGTTGGCTGAGTGACAGTGCGGTTGCATCATTGGCTCACCGCTGGATGTTCTGGTTGAATGATTATTTAGTATATTGATCGGCTGCGTTGAGTTGTTGATGTTTTGCTTCTTCTTCCTCCTTTGCATGTATTTCAGCCTGCTCTCGTATTGCATCACGGTAGCACTCTGATGCGCACGTGTATGTGCACGGCGGTGCCTGCATGTGCGTGAGTGTGTCTGTGCCAGCTACTTGTTAGAAGCCTGCAGACTTGCAATGACATTAGGAAAAGAGTCTGTGGCAGCAGGTTTTCTGTTCTCAGATGATGGAAGAGGTTATTTGAGGTAAGAGTTCATATGAGGAAACTATTGGCAGTGTCTTTCTGTGCGTGCACGTGTGTCTGTGGCTCTTTTCTGTAATCCCGAGGTATAAAGTTGAATATCAGGAGTGTTTGGTGAAACTGGTTTTGGCGTCGTGTCAGACACTCAGCCTGCAGTTTGTTAGCTGATTAGTACATCTGCTTGTGATTGCAGTGGAAATCAAACCTCTCATCCTGATTCTGAAATACGACCAATCGCCCAAATAACACACCAGCCATATTGTCTAAATTCCCAAAAGAACATTTGATTAACTTAAAAGTTTTTCCCATTACTGCTCATTAATTAAACAACAATATAGATGAGATACAACATGTTAATATGAGTTTTAGAGAGAGCCAGTGTAGCTGTTTCCTCTGCGTCCCAGCTTAATATCTAACGCTGTGCCATGAGACTGATATCTATCTTCTCATCCGACACACAGCAAGAAAACAAAGAAGCAGGTATGCGTAACCTTAAATAACGGTTGCTCGATATACTAAGTAACTAACATCCCTTTCAGAATCGTCAGATGTATCCGTGGTTTACAGAAAATGACAATGTCAACGCGTCTTCATGGCACCTGATCTGGATGTGGTTTGAGACACATTGTATAAAGATATTGGACAGATGTAAATGCGTCAGCTGTGGTAAAACGTATACATCTAGTCTCCGCTCCTCCCAGGTACACCACATCCTCCTGTCATGTTGTCATTGACAGTTTCTCCTGCACTTTCATTCGCTAGAAGATGTCAAATATAGTAAGTGCTTACAGACGGGTTATACTGTAATGTGGGAGAACATCGTTTTCCATTTGGGGTCAAAATTAATTAATCTGAAGTGTGCACCATGTTACAATAGTTTAAAGAATACTAATACAGCCCACTCTCCTCTTTCCTATTCATGCAGAGATATCTCCACAGCAATAGATCGGCAAATCCAACATCTCATAGTGAACCGAGCTTTAAGTTTGCCTTAAGTTTGCTTTAATTCTTGACACTCCTAAATCTGACATCGTGGTCCCTCACGCTGTAAACTGCAGACCATCTTGAGATGTTGAATCATTACAGCGGTTCATGAGGTGAAGAAAAAGCACAGAAACTCTGCCAACTCAAAAACCACAAAGCCTGTCTGTCTTCCAAAACTGCTTTGAGGAGAGACGAGTCTCTAACGTGCAACTGCTGCTGCAAGTGCATAAAGATTAATAATGATAACACTTTCACAAGAGCAAAGTATAATTGCATATATATAAAGTGCAGAAAAGATGTCACCTGGGAAATTAGATAAACCTTTTACAAAAGTTGCTCTACTGCAACGTGTTACTCAAAACAAAGGCGGCGCTTGAAAAGGAGGTCAGAACTTTAGCTTGAGCTTCGACACCCACACACGTTTTGATTTAGTATAATGTCAGAGGTCCGGGCGGTGGAGGTGCAACCGAATCTTTGCTCTTTGCTCCGCCAAACACAAGCGTCCCTTGATGACATTCAGGGAAATCGAGGTTTGTGTTTTAGCTGCAGTGAAATGACTCTTCTGGATCTCTGCTGCTCTTCCAGCTCCACTGGTGTCTGCTCAAATGTTGATTTAAAGTTAGAAAGTTCATAATGTGATGATTACTGTGGGAAGAAATCCCAGAAAAGAAGGAAAGAAAGAGCTCCATGATATGTCAGAATAAGTGTTTTTCCAGGTGTGTCTATGGAGATTTTGCCATTTATTTTTTCTGAACAATGAGCCGTCCAGTTTTCTTCTTTCATGGCGGATTTAATTTCAACCTCCAACCATTAATAAAGCAAGAATAAGAGCTTCCAGCCGCACCAGCGTCTCTGTCAGGCTACACTTGTGCTTTGAGCTAAGTGCATGCTCACAATGACGATGCTTACTCCCTGATGTTTAGCAGGTGTAAGGTTGGCGTGTTAGCATGCTAACATTTGTGAATTAGGACTTGAAACAAAGCACAGCTGAGGCTGATGGGAATGGCTCGATGAAAAGTTAAGGGATGATCGGACGCATCCTCTGAGGACCACGAATGAACCCAATTTCATGGCGATACATCCGACAGCTGTTGAGATTTTTCATCTCGTGGTTGAACGACCAACCGACTGATAGTTCAGCTAAAAGGATATGCTCAGTGTGTGCTAGAATTATAAGGCAGACTGATAGACCACTAGTCTTCCTCTCACCTGTTTCCTCCTCTGGCATTAGGGGTTTCTGTGGTTTTTGGCTCGCTTTTTGAATCAACCACACAGCTTTGATATTCCTCTCTTTCTCTCGTCTGTGAAGATCCTGTTTTTCAGAGTACAGTCTCGCCCCGGGGCAGAAGGCTTATTCTGTGCCAGTCGATGTCTGGATGATATTATAAAGTCCATCCGCCTGGGCTGTATTTAAAGGGCGTCATGCCAAAACAGGACATCTATCTTACGGTGGAAAAACTGATTCCTGCTCTTGTAAACGCTTCAGTCTGTAAGGGTGTAAGGTTTCCTTGTTACGCCTGTATTTATGGGAGCAATCGTAGATGAGGATAGAATCTTTAAGCAGAAATCTTCTTCACCTGAGAGCTGCGTCGTGCAACCTTTGTAGTGTCAATATCATGTTATTCCTTTGGGTGGTGGCGGCATTGGCAGTAAATCGCCAAACTGTAGTAAAAATGCGACATTATCAAAATGATAGTGACACTACAAAACAAAGCTGTTGTGATGACAATAACAAGCTCAGGATCACATAACCTCCGCATTGCT
The DNA here is from genome assembly GCF_900634415.1 of Cottoperca gobio. Lineage (NCBI taxonomy): Eukaryota > Metazoa > Chordata > Actinopteri > Perciformes > Bovichtidae > Cottoperca > Cottoperca gobio. The sequence continues at coordinate 19,921,492 of NC_041369.1, read as the reverse complement.
GCCATGCGGTTATCACCCCAGCCCTAGCCAAAGTTTCCCCTGCTATTATTAGAAGTCGGTGTCGGAGATCCCCAACCACCTGTTCACCTTTTCTCAGCAACAGGAACCTTGTTGTTTTCAGAGAGTGCTTTCTTCTGGAGAAAGCTCCCCCTGGGAAACGTCCTGTCTCTTCTGTCGACCGGGCAGATCTGTTATCGGTGAGCTGCTGCTGCTGCTGCTTGAGCGATGGACCGAGGCCAGGGCAAAGTGCTTCCTGCTGCAGGGACAGAGAGAAAATACTTGTTTCAGTCCACAGCGTGCCAAGTGTGTCGGAATGACTGCAGAGAGACGTTTAAAATAGACTGGATATACAGTGGAAGCGCATAATGTGAAGGAACTATTACAGTCATAACCAAAACTGACGATGACATCAGGGTTATCTTGAGTTACGCTTTAACTCTTTTGACAATTGCATTATGGGAAATGCAGCAGCCAGTGTTTCTGAAACGTAACTCTTACGTCAGGTATTTACGCCTCTGTTGCTGTGATTTGACCATGGATGTTGTAACACTAGAATTTTTATTTTTTTAAATAGACAGAAAGACCTTCAGACAAATTCAAACATACACATTCATACACACACTGACACCTGGACACGGAGGGAGTGAAGAGAGCTGAGGCAGGATGTAGAGAACTATACTTACCTGCTTCCTGTGGATGTAAACAGTGTGTGTGTGTGTGTGTGTGTGTGTGTGTGTGTGTGTGTGTGTGTGTGTGTGTCTTTGATTTTAAATTATCCACTGGGATTCCACTGTGTTTACCTGGACATTTGAGGTACATCACAATACGCTCAACAAGAACATTTTGTAATACGAGCGCACACTAAGCAAACGCCAATGCAAATGACTCAACTGGCAAACACGGTTATGAATGAAACGAGAGTCTGATCTTACACGTTCCCTTCTCGTACTTGTAACAGTGGGACTTTGTAGCTCTACGGTGTAATACATGGATAGTGCTGTTACTTCTATATTTTCAAGTCTCAAGTCATGGAGCTAGCATTAGCTTATTTAGCTACCTAGCTACGGCTAATGAAATCTGCTAGCGACAACGAGAAGCTGCTTTTGTCTGTATCTGAAATTAAGGACGCATTGTTTCAAACGTCATCACTGTAACGTGTGAGAGTGTACAGTTTGACATGTAGCACAGTAACTGAGACGGGCGCTGTTTGGCGAACGGTTCATAAAATCTAGATCACCGCAGTTAAAGATTATTGTCTTTTGTCTCCACCCCAAAACCTTTTCTGTTCGAAAAACACATGTAGTAGATAGATAGTGGATATTAGGTAGATGCAGCCTCTCTGTGTGCTTGTGCCATATTTCTCATTAATACTGCAACATCTCTTCATCTTCTCTCTCTTCCAGGGGGCGGCAGGCAGACATAGGCGGGTCGTGATCTATCCAAATCCGCTGCCGCACATCCACCAGGAGCCCACCGTGCTGCTCTGCATGGGCCTCCTGCTCCTCGTGATTGGACGGATAATCTACTTGCAGGGCAGTACGAACAGCCAGGACCACTCTCAGGTTTAGCCTGAGGAAAACCCAGCAGATGTAGCATTTCTCTTTAATAATGTATCTTTGTTGGATCCTGTTTGTTTTCGGGGACCTCATTTTTACACTCTTTCCTCCCTTTTCCCAGTGGAGGAAGGAGCCTTTGGACTATCTTTATTTTAAAGAAGATAATTTCTTAGCACCTTTTTAATGAACTCTAAAATGCCTGGATTTTATTTTATTTCTTTCGCCTCTGTTTTTCCTTCACGGTCTCCGATTCTTTGCAATGCTACCAAAGAGCCCGGATGTTTGCACTCCTTTCCAGCACAGAGGCAATCGCGTCACCTTAATATGCCTGTGGAAATTCAAATGTGCCTTGTACAGCTTCCTGTTTACTTTTTTAGCTTCTTTTAAGGTCTTTTTTTATTGTACAGAGATTATCAATTCTTCGGGTGATCAACTCTGCAGACCCAGGGTTGTTAAAAGTGTGTGGGTCCACTCGATCTTTCCAATGGTTTCATGCAGGGAAAATGATCTTGCACTCCTGTTTCGTAAAGATATAACATGCAACAGACTCGTGTCCTGTGTGGGAACCAACCGGGCCAAAGGAATCATCTTTATCCAAAATGTTTATCTAAACTTCCGTGCCATTTAACGTTTTGTTTTCATGATTTACATGTCTGCTTATGAATATATATATAATAGCCAACTGTACACCCACAGAAAGGAATTGTGTCCTGATAATCTGAGTACTAAATGATGCATCAAAGATCATCAAATGTCATGACACACAGTATTTTGCAGACCCCATGCGGACAGCTTTAATACTCCGGGGAGAGGTGAGGTGGCTAATAGAATATTTGCTGTAGTCAGCAACAAGACACCTTGTTCTTGTAAAAACAACAAAGTCCTCATCAGAAAAGCCGATCTTTCCTTGCAAGAACAAGTATTTGGGAATGTGAAAACATTCCCTCTCGACGGATCGGCACATACAATATCAAAATTACCCAGCTTTCCCAAGAGAGATGAATCCTGTCCAGCTTAATACTGCATTCTGCATTAATGTTAGAAGTGTCCGTTCTGTTTTGTGTGTCATATTTCAATAACCTGGGTCAAGTTTTAGTTTGCTAAATTGTAGCTCCTGCTACCGGTTGGCTAATCTGTAATCAGGATTATTCTCCCTTCAAAGGTACTTTAAATCGATGCACCGATCCTGTGGCTTTCAAAGAAAACATCTATATTATAGAAATGTCTAATCTTGGAATTGCATAGTTAATGTTTTATTCATGTATTTCATTTCAAGTTTTACATCTTACTGAATCTGCCTACACAGATGTTACCCTCTGTATTCTCCAGTTTTACACACAAATAATCCTCAACCTTCGATACTTGTTAAACGATACTGTGCCAACCTTGAAATAATCGATACCAGCCTTCCTCTGTACCTAAAGACCTCTGCTTCTGTAGCACCTGGAGGTTGAACGGCGAAGACGTGTGACCTCCTCCATATTCCATAATCCTTTTTATCACCAAACACAGTCGGTGTATATGGAGTGCTAAAACAATACCCCAAAAAAAGCATTTATTTCCAAAGTCATTCCCTTTTCGCTCTGGTTATTTCAGCATTAAAACATCAAAAGCAGCAGCAGAATTCTTCACTTGATAAAACAATAAGATGTAAGTACATGTTACTAAACTGCCCAAAGAGTTGAACAAAATCAATCATTAAATCAAGTCAATCATTTAAACCTTCAAACCGTGTCACGTCTCGCTGTCTTGTTTACTAATGTTATACGTTTTTTCATTTGTAAACCTTGTTTTGACAAAGTCCAAACAAATTCCTGCAACACAGTAAGTGTTGAAACAGTGCTGTCCACCGTTCTTTGTTTCAGCCTCTGGATTTAACATTAGCAGCCAGACTGAGTGTAGTTGGCACGATTTGGTTTGTTGACAAGGTCATGTAATCCGTTTATTAACCCAGCGACTCAGACCCGGCCAAGTGTCCTCGAGCTGCCAGGTCACTTAACTCTCAGAGACAGATTTCTGGACGGCAACCAAACATTGACTCATGCAGTCAAAGAAGGTTTTGTGACTGAATGGTTGCCTGACAGTTACATATCAAAATATAGAATTTATTCTCCTCCTTCAACTCTTTGGTTCCTCACATGACAACAGAACCGAAATCAAAAAAACAGTCAAACAAAGTCGGCCATTGTTTTGTTTTGTGTTTTTTTTTTTTTTTTTTTAGATCTTGCCTTGCTGAAATGCATGTTACCACTTACAGCTTATTAAAACTGAACCAGAACAATAAAAAGCATATAAAACAGCCGTGAAAAATATGAAATGCTTCTCTTTTGTATTCACAAATATCTTTCTTCTCTTTTGGAGGATGCCGATTCAATAACTCTGAACAATGTTAAGCTGCTTTTGTGCAAGAAATAGACATTTCTCAAGCATCTTAAAACACCATGAGTGCAAACACATTGAGCATGAGCATCGCTTCCCATAGTAAAAGCTCAGGGAAGCGACTGCGCTGCTCTTCATCAATCTTCAATCTCAATCAGTCAATCCTGATCATTGGAGCCTTGTTTTTTAAACACTTCCAATAAAGCATATATCGGTATCTCACCTATGTGTGTATTTCCCACGTTTGAACGTCCCTTCAGTCAGAGAGCCGTGCACAGCTCCTTCCCTGAGCTGTTTCCATGAAACCTTTCTCTCTTTCCCATATGAGGCTACCCATAACCCCGGCTGGGTCAGGGTTAGCGATGTTCTTCCCACTGAGCTACACCATAGTAAACACCAAACATCGTATTTTAAAGTCCATGGATCAAGAGATTTGTGCATAACTATTGTTTTCTGGGTTGTTTTCGATGGTACAAATGAATTGTCACTTAATTCTCTGCCATACTGTAAGTTGTTTAAGTACAAAAGCTGCAGTCGGTGTCTGTTTCAGTCTTGACTGGAATAAACATGGAAATGGAATTTGCTGTTTTGTGCTCCGCAACATTAATCAGAGTCCGTTTGACAGAATAATAATCACAGCGGATGTGTTTAAAGCGTTACTCTTCAATGGAAGTTCACCTGCTTCAAATGAGTTTGTAGATATCGTGTTGTCGTGTGTGTTTCATGTGGATTTACTCTTCTAAAACAAATGAGTTCCATGCTCGCCGCTCGCTCCCTGTGAGGCTATGCAACAACAAATCAGAGCAGAACACAATCGGTAACCAAATTCATCTGAGTCCGTGTTTGAGTTACGTTTTGATGTTTGCACAGTTGTGTCAACACGAGTGCGTCGCAGATGAAGTGTGATCCGAGCTTTCATAATCCTTAAACTTTCATTTCAGAAACTCTCTCATCCATTTCATCTCATGTTTTGATAGTCTTAATTTAGGCTGCTCTTCTGTAACTGTTACATGTGTTATTGCACACATAATATAAGTGCTTACGACATGAGTGGATAACGTCAACAGAAGAAATTACTTTCGCACAGATGTAGAAATACTTCATGATCCACTCATGACCACGGTTTGTCCATAATCGTGTGTAGGGACAGAGAGGTGATAGTCAATGGGCTCATGGATGGATTACTGAACAGGACCAGAACCTGAAGTTATTCTTCCTAATTGGAAAGTCAATTAAACAACCACAAACAGACGCAAATTAACTACTAAGAGATGCACAACTGCCACAAAAACCACCAAAAGAGTCCAAACGGCCACAAAGAGACACAAAATGACCATTAAGAGTGGTGGTCTCTCTCGTATGTAGGAAGAGTGGGGGGTATTTTATAAGTCTGTGTCCACGGCTGTCTGCTTTTTAGAGTTTAAAATCCCAGGTCTTTCATTAAAATATTATTTTATATCAGAATATTTAACGTTTTTTATTTGACATTCATTCTTTAAACGCCACTTTCATCCGCTTTTCAATCATTGGTCACCGTTAAAAGTGTTGAAACTTCAGCTGAAAAGTCCCCATTTCATTTCCCCCTCACTGCGTCCGACTTCTTTCTGTGTTATGTTGCATTGCCTCCTCATCAGAATCCTTTCTTGCTGGAAATGCACATGTCTCGGGCTCGTCTTCCTATGCACCAGATTAGCGGCTTTGCTTTCCCTCCGCTGTCACTGCACGTTGATCTCTGATATTGGGCCATGTGAAATCTAAGACCTCAATTTGAAGTACTGTATTACAGCTGGAGTGTGAGAGGGAGAGCATGGCAGGGAAGGAAACCAAAAGATGAACTGTCGTCTTCTGAAACTGATATGGAAACCTGGTGATATGTTGAATCACCGCCTGTCATTTGTAGATGTTACAGCGCAGAGACGGTTGTGTGACATTCAGGGGTTCACTGACTGGCATCAACACTGCTGGAGCCGCTTAAGTAAATCACGCTTTGAGCTTTTTAGGATGAATAGAACAGAGAAGTATCTATTCAAAAGAAAATAAACATTTATATGCACTGTTTGTTTGTTTTTAATTGGAATTTTTAGAAAAGAAAAAACTATGAAATATAGGGAATCCAGGGGCACTGTGGTGTTTTGTGCTAATGCTGTCCAGAGATGCATCTGCTTGGAGACTGTTTGTGTAGAAACAAACTCATCTGAATGACTCCAAGTGACCCAGTACAACTGTAGCAACATGTTGTGGTTTTTGTTTGTGTAAAAGTGTTATTGCACACTGAAAATATTGTAATTATGCTGTTTTAATTGCATTAAACTGTTGTAAATAAAGCTTTTACATCTTTTTAAAACAAGAAGACTGATTTATCATTTGTTTTTGTTTTGTAATCAACAGAAACATTATTGTATTCAGTAGCGGCATTTACTCAAGTACTGTACTTTCTTAGTACAATTTTAATGTACATTTATCTGACACATGGACAAAACCTCCAAACAATAATTAAAGTAGTTGACATTAAAACTTCCTAAGATCTATAACAAACAGCTACGACCGCTGTTTACTTGTTAAGTAAAGAATGACATGCTGCTGCCTTAAAGATTAGAGTTAACTGAATATATCAAGGCTATGCCAAGCGTTTGTGTTTGCCAATATGCTGATGATACTGCTTTAAAAACTTAATTTAATGAGTTGACTGAACTCTCAGCAGTATTCCTTCAAATTCAAGTATTAAAGTCAAAAGACTTCTAGTGAGAAGAACTCATGTTTATATCTTTGTATACAAAAGAAAAACTTACATTTGAATTTAATAAAACTTGTGACTTTGACTTACTGAGAAAAGATTATGATGTTTTATAAGGCACTTATATACTTTTGATTGTAGGATTTTTACTTCTGGTTTTACAGTTTTGACTTGGTGTAAATACCTCTACTAATTAAAAATCAATAAACAAAACATAACAAATCAACTATTACATAAACTATATGTATTGTACTTTGTTGGCATTAAAGTTCATGACGACAGATTTTTTTTTTTATTTGAGTAACACTGTCTGAGGCCAATCCTTGTTTTCTTTCTCTTGCCCTCTTTGTATCTGTGTGTGTGTGTGTGTGTGTGTGTGTGTGTGTGTGTGTGTGTGTGTGTGTGTGTGTGTGTGTGTGTGTGTGTGTGTGTGTGTGTGTGTTCATCTGCAGGACACGGAAAGTACGGTGCCTTGCACAGCTTGGCACAAACACATGCTCAGATAATTATATGTCTTCCACACACAGTCGTGCGCACACACACACACACACACACAACTCATTAACACACATTCAAAATGATCACGCGCAAAAATGCCTCCTGCATGTGCACATACACACACACACACACACACACACACACACACACACACACACACACACACACACACACATCTTTACACACATGTGCATGAGTCACAGCAGCAGGGTGGATTCCTTCATCTGCAGAGAAAGACAGAAGTAGCCGTTTTAACCCTTTGTGGTTTGAAGGTGAGAGGACAGATAAACTTATAGACTTGTGTTTAAGTGCAACTGAAATTAAATTGCATGATTCTTTTCTGTTACAGCTTACTGATCTGATTTATAAATGTAATGTTGTGTGCATTCTTTAGAGAAAATAATATTTCTTGTTCCATGACAGCTCCCCATGTCTGTACATAGAGTCCAACTCCAACTACAAGCATTCATTAACAGTATATCAATATTTAATAAATGATTAAAACACTATAATATAGTTGTAAGCAGATACGAGCACATTATAAGTGTTTATTAATGTATAGTATTTATCAACAATAATAAATTATACTAATTTCTTGTAGTAATATCTGCTTACAACTACATTATACTGTGTTATTAACCGTTTATTACATAGTTATGTACTGCTTATAAATACTAAAGTACAGTGTCAGTTCTTCTTCTCTACTTTAGCGGCTCTGACCGTACAGTAAGTGCCGTATGTAACTGGTCTAGTTCAGAGTGAGAGCAGTTCCCAGCAGAAGCCTAATCTGTGTACAACTTAATAGTAAATCTAAGGCCGTGATTATATCATAATCATGGGGGCACTTTGTGGTTTGCTTGCAACCAACACCTGTCTCCTCCAAACTACTAAAACACAGCAGGAACCAGGTGCGCACATAATGTTCCGACTGACCTTTCACTCTCTACTTCTCGCTGTCAATCTCTCTCACACACACTCGCTCTGTCGGCTGTGTGTTTAGTGTGTTGGGGCCAAAAGGAGACATATTCAGGATGCTGTGGTCAGAGACCTCCAGTGTATTCTCTTCCTCTATTGATTGCTGTGTGTGTGTGTGTGTATGTGTGTGAGTGTGTGAGAGTGTGTGAGTGTGTGTGTGAGTGTGTGAGAGTGTGTGAGTGTGTGTGTGTACAACATGTTTACATGCTTTAATATTTGAAAAAGAAGTGATAAGATATGAATACACAGTTAACTTTAGTTATAGAGCATCAGTACTCATACATAAGTATTCCTAGACAACAACATAATACACTCACACAGACATCGCACATCGTCCAGTGAGGCCACATGTTCCGCTCATTGCCCTGATGTACAGTCCCACTTGTGACAAACAGCTCAGCCGTCCTGACACAGCAGATAATATCTTCTGCTGGATATTCCACTCCACACGGCTGCAAGCGTCACAACGTTATCACATCTCTCCTGTTTGTTGTTTATCTGTGTGTAGACAACCAAATATTGTAAAGCTGACGTTATGAAAATATTACATAAATGCAAATGAGATGTTTGGCTTTGGTTCAGGCAAAGCTCAAATATAAAGTTTCGATGGAAAGGACATGTTACATTATACAATGATTAAAGATAATCTGTGTATTCAGCATGTAATAAGCAGTGTCAAAAGTGACGGATGCACCTGGCCAATTAAAGAAATGCCTAATATGGAAAATCCCAGAAGTATCCGGGAAATGTTTGAGGAGCGAGGCTCACGGGAGTCGTGGGTGTGCTCAGCGACATGTGAGCATCGAGCGCCAAAGAGTTAAAGGCAGAGCGCCAGGGATGAGAGCAGTGTTTTTTCTTTATAGTATTAATCATAATTCGATTATAGTGTGGATGACAGTGATGTGTGTTGCTATCCAGCCTCAGCACTCTAATAATCAAATAACCTTTTGTGTAACATTTGAAGAATGGATCTTTTGTTACTGTTTTTATTTACTTATTACTGTTAAGGCTACACATACATTTATCCAATCGAATGAGATTCAGGAGGACCAGCTAACCCTCGTGTCATATAACCACACCGTACGCTCGTACTGTAGTAGCAGGCAGAGACATATCAGAGATAGTCGGAGGTGTGTGTGTGTGTGTTTGCGAAGTGTGATTTGTTGATTTCTCCCTCATCCTCAAATTGTCAAATTTATCAAATTGTAAAAATTTGATTTAAATTTGCACGACAAAGTTCGATTCCATTTAAAGGAATTGTTTTTGCATACTGAAGCTAAAGGACAGTATGAGGTAATGAGGGGCAGGTGTGTGAGCAGGTGGAGGATGATTGGCCAAAGCCGGAACACACTGAGGACAACTGGACAACTAGTGGGTAAAAGAGGAACTGCAGGGTCTGAAATGGCAGCGGAAGCAAAGCAAGAGCCAACCAGCATCTACCCAGAGAAGGTAAGGAACAAACATCCACCACAGACACCGTAAAGCACAATTTTGCACCCTATTTATGAGAAAGCACAGCTGCAGTACAGTGCTTCGTCATACTATATACCATACTAAAAAGAAAAGCATAAAGAGAAAAAAGAGGCATCATATTATCTGCTTACTGTGGACATTTTAGGGAAGTTGTCCTTTCTCTTGAGCCTCTTTAACGGCCCTCAGTGTAAGTGGAAATACCCCACACTGTCACCCACAGAGTCAAAAGCTAAAATATAGTTTGACTTGTTTGTAGGGCAGCTGGTTATTTGCATTTCTCCAGCAATATTTGATATCTATGGCATGTTACCTTGCATCATGTGACCTCGCTCCTTTTCTCCTTAAAATGTTATTCTCATCAAAATGTAGAGTACTTCCTATGATACGTGATGTCCCTTTGATGAGTGCTGCAAAAAAGAGAAGAGCTTTCTAAGAGAATCTGTGTGTGTGTGTGTCCATGCACATACAGTATATGAGCCTGTTTTTGTCTCGTATCAAAGCATCTCTATATGTGAGCAGCACTGCAGTGTCGGGCACAGTGTTGCAGCTCTTTGGCTCAGGGTTACATCAGCCTCAGTGAAGCAGCTTTGCAGCATTTCAGACCAACGTATACCACCAGAGTCATCGAGGCAAGTCAAGGCAGCTGCTCCAGAGTCAACCTACAACAAAACCACAAGCGAACCAAGGTAAAGAGATTAAAGCCACAGCAAAGGAAAGTGGAGAAATGTAAGAGAGCAGACATACACAACCTATTTCACTCAAACTAGTCCAAACAAACTTGATATTCACAGGAAGCCAATGCTGCTCCATTAGGCTAATCACAAACAGTTTTACTGTGGTCAGCACAAAACCCGTCAGAGTGAAGCAAACCACAAGAACCCATAGCATTCCAACGGGATCCAATTTAAAAACAGTCAAATCAAATACACCCAACCCAACCTGCACACAATAATTCTGGTAAGACATGCTAACAACTAAACAATACCCAGGTCAGTTCAAATGACTCCACACAAACCAAATCAACCAGCCACCAATTAGTCAAACATTCCAATGAACAAACCAAATTCATCCAAATCTGTACAGTGAATAGGAAACTGCAGCCAGTTAGCTGAGCACAAAAGGAAAACACAGGAAACAGCCAGACTGGCTCCGTCCTAAGGAGCAACCTCCAGGTCTGAAAATGTGGAAGTGCCTTCAAACCTGCATTCTTTCTAATGGCCAGCAGGGGGGCGCTCCACTGGTTGCAAAAAGTCAGAATGTATGGAAGCCTATAAGAAAATGATCCCTCTTCTCACTTGATAGTTTCAAGTCTTCTCCAGTACAGCATGATGTTCAAGAAGTACATGAAGGTTCCCATTCAGAGTAAAATAGACGATAATGCAGGGTCTGTTTTAGGGCGGGGCTACCTTGAGATTGACAGGTCGTTGACCAGTTTGGAAGCTCTGGTTTTCGTTTTACAACTTTAAGCCTTTCAGTTTATGAAAGTTAATTGCAACATTTTGGTTGCCTAAAATTGTCTCGTTTGGTTGTTCCAAAAAACGGAGATGGCGACGACCAAAAACAAAGATGGCGACGACCAAAAACAAAGATGGCGACGGCCAAAATGCCAAACTCAAAGCTTCAAAATGGTAGTCAACAAACCAATGGGGGACGTCACAGGGACTACGCTAACTTCTTAAATAGGGTACAGTCCATGCTACATCCCAAGGTGGAAATAATTCACCTCTACAGCTCACTAATCTCACATTGTTATATCTCGTTTGTTTAATATGCTGAGCTTTATCGTATTTAGTACATATTTAGTGTACAAATATGAGAGTGAGAGCAATGTTCTCATCTAAGTCTTGGCAAGAAAGCAAACTAATCACACCAAATCAGCTATTACTCACTAACCAACTAACCAAAGTAAAGGTCCAAACACATCAGCCTAACTAACCCGCCTATTTACATTTTTTATTTAATGATATCCTCAATGTTCCTTAACATAGAAACATGGGATTCATGTTGCAACAAGACGCAGCGCCACAGTTACTGAATTCCTCCAAAATGAAACATGAATCCAAAAGTAAATGAATCTGAGCTTCACAACGTGATCTTTAGCTTCCACATGGGACTGCATGTTAACTGAATGTTGCCAAAATGCACCTTGGGAGTCGTAGTTTACTCCAACGTTGTTTTATAATATATATATTGTTATACTTACAGGCTTGTACCAGATATTTTGTACCACAGTTGTTGTACTGATGATTTAACCGTGAGAGTTTCATGCCGCTCCAAGCCGAAGAGTCATGCAACATTATCAACTTTCCACTTCTCCGGCTTCACCCCTCCATTGTTTTCTTATTGTCAACAAATTCCCTAAAAAGACAAACAACAACAAATGTAACTATTCATGAAGTCTTGTCCATGTGCTGCTCTTAATACTCACTTCTTCACCAAATGCAAATTAATCTGTGGCTAAAAATGGTCCCGAACAAAAGCACTTTTTACTACTATTGAGTTCTGTGTTGTAAAACTACAGGGCTGAGACATTGTGAAAGAGTTAATTTTATGGATTCATCTGATGTGTCATGAAAAGGTGACTTTTTGTAAGTCTACAAAATAATAGTGGGTTAAATATTCAAACTGTATCATTATACCAATTAATGGAAACAGTTGTTTCCATATTGTGGTCCCAACTGTGTCTGTATACTTGCAACTTACTGTAAAATGCAACCAAGTGAACTGAGTTATTGGAAATGATAAATTGTTTTTGACTGATGCACTTCCTGTACTCAACTTTACTTCCTGTTTACAGCTCCAACATCCCACAAACCTTTGCTCCTCTTATAGGAAATGCTGCACACAGGCCCAAAGCCCGGAGAACAGCTGAGTTTCAGTAAGTTACATAGAGATTACCATCAAGGCATTTCTGCTTTACTGTGAAACCTCAGAGACTGTGGATATTTGCATATGATGAGTTTGGATTGAAAAGGTCAACACAGAGTGGCCTAGTATCATGTGTATGTATGTTATGTTGCTTAAAACTACTGTCAGCACAGCAGCATTGTCCTGTAACAGCCTTAAAAGTCTAATGTTGGTCATTTTAATATTGTTATATTTAGCAATATGGAGGTTTTATCAGCTCTGTGCTGGTTATACATACAGTGACAAGTGCGTCTTTTTATCTTCCCTTTCTTAGTAAATGTCCTGTGCCTCTTTTCTTTCCTTAGAAAATGTGACACATGTCATGTCAGCGAGTCTGTGAGGGCAAAAGGGCAAAAGTGCAGTTTAGGGAGTCAGTCAGTTTACATCTGAACATTATAAATGTTACTTATAAATACTTTAAGTTTGAAATGTCGCCTTCTCACTAAAAATAAAGAAACATTTGCACGAGAATGATTTATTTTAAAATGTTGAAAGGTGTTATAAATCCAAATGAGCAGTTTTGACTATTCATCGGGGAGGTTTGGTGCTCGGCCTCTGTGCCCTCGGGGTTAATGACAGGTTTGTCTCACAACATATAATCGCTGGCAGCGAGCAGAGCAAACACGTCATTCAGTGACTCAGCGCCAGATTCAGTGTTATTCTGTCTCATGATATTCGCCGAGACAAAAGAAGATGTTATTCCCTTTTTGGTTTAAGTTTAATGACACTTATCAGACACTTTTTTTTTCTTCAGGAGGCTGTTTGCAGATGTGTTTTGGAATGGGATGAATTGTAATGTTTTACAGAGAAATAAAGTTTGCTCAAAGTTGAGTGACTTACTTGGACAGAATGTCAAGACTGCTGCTGCACACCACCAGATCTCTGACTGCAAGTGCAAGCTCACACCAGACAGGGAAACATCTGTTTAAAAAACAGGGGGCAGACTGTAGCAGACATCTTGATTTGATTAGTTTGTGTGTATTTTGGTGGTTTAAGCAACTTTGAGGGCTTTTATATTCTACAATTAAAACCTACACATAGTGGGTATTTTAAAGGTGGATTCCTTTTTTTTGGGTTTGATAGATTTTAAATTAAAATATACTTTTATGCCAACATATGCGTTTCCCTACCAGAATTGTATTCAGTGTGGAGAAGGATTTAAAACAGGATTTATAATTATAATTGACAGTTAAGCCAATAAATAAAACATAAAATAAGTTGTATTGGGTGAACTTCGACCTCAGTGTTCTAGACAAGTGCTGTTAATAACGAGGGTTTGAATATGTGTTTAATGTTGTGTTGATGCCTTCTGTTAATCTAACCTCCTCTACACACATCATATTTGACAAAATGCTATAAAATGATGCTGTAAATCATGACACACCGTAAGAATGACGCACGTTGTTTAACCAGAAAGAATGCAAACTGTTGCAGATGTTTTACATCGACTGCTCCGCTGCTCAATGACGCTTTTCCTGTTGAAATGCTGCTGTTTTGATGTCATAGATGGATAAATACTTTATTATTGTGTGTTGGAGGTAATTCTTTAAGTACAGGATGGTAGCTCAGTTTCAGTGCAAAGAGAATAAAAGAAGAATACGGGCACCATAATCACACAAGGTGTGTGTGTGTGTGTGTGTGTATATATCCAAAGTCCATCTGTGATTCATATACTAGTTTATCTGAAATGGCATAACTTTAATTTTAAATCCTGTAAAGTGTAAATTCTGTATTGAGCTTTATTAGATAAATGAAAACAGGATGTGTTAACCGCACACATGTGAAACTCTGGTTTATCTGTGACACACATTAGGGTTTTCCATCACAAGACTTTCCCCTGCCGTGTGCTTCATCACACCACTCTGTAATATTTCATCAGCCATTTGACTTACTGTAAAACCGTGAAGCAGGCGCGCAGACAAACAGATCTAATCTCTGTGAAATACCTTTTTAAACCCCACTTAAGTAAAAAATCTGGTGTTGTTGCAGAAACAACCACAGGTTTCAGAATCAAAAGATTTCACATCTTCAAAAACAAAGATATCAAAGCTGCTCCATCTCCTCGGGCAGCTAAACAGCCCCGTGCTCATGGAATTGATTTTTCCTGCTGAACTCCGGGGAAAACATGATGTGAGATGAACCTGACTAAAGTGAAAAGTTGAAAGGCTTGTGCAACATATTTGATAAGACTTGCGTTTACTTTATTGTAGATGTACAGTGTTGCTTTGAGGGTCTATGTTGCAAAGCGTTGCGTTGTGTTTTGTTGTGCTGTTGTCTTGTTTTTGTGTTGCATTGTGCTGTGATAAAATGCATTAAAATTAATTCATGGGACAATAAATTACAGAAATGATGCACTTAAAGAGACTCCACATATTAAGTACTCATCAAGTTCACTTTAATTGTCACTGGGAGCAGTTTTATGATGTCTCCGGTTGTTCCTTACAAAGATTTGGACACTAGAATGTTTTTCTACCAGAGAGCTCACACACTGTGGGTGTGGAGTTTCAAAGACACGGGTATTCGCCCAGCAGGGAGAGTCTGGTGAAATATCCTATTGCGTTGCATTATGGGAAATGTAGGATTCAGTACTATTTGGAGGCTTGACCCATACTCTTAAATCTGAATCCTTTAGAATAGCTCTGCTGCTTCTTCTTCTGAATCAGTCTCTTGTCTCTTTATGGAAGTGCAATACTAAATCACTGTATTACACTTTTCACATATCTTTTTTAAGAAAAGCTTTGTAAACATGGTGCTCACATCTGGATCAGTGAGTCAGTCAGAGTAGGAATTCATTCACAAGGTCATGGAACAGGAGACGCACCGACTCAGATAAAACGGGCTCTCCTCGGCACTAATGTGAAACGATAAAGAATTTATTTGTCAAGCAGATTTTCACGTACAAGGAATTTGCTTCGGTATATTTGTGCATAACATAAACATAGTAAGATCAAATAAAAGCAAATCAAGAAACATAAATTAGAAGAGTAATGACCTTCTATTGGCGGGATCATATTACTCCTGTATTAGCTGCTCTGCACTGGCTCCCAGTAAAATACAGAATAGAATTCAAAATCCTTCTCCTGACTTACAAATCAATTAATGGTCAGGCTCCAGCATATCTTAAAGATCTCATAGTACCTTATAAACCAACTAGAGCATTGCGCTCCCAGACTGCAGGGTTACTTGTGGTTCCTAGAGTCTCTAAGAGTACAATGGGAGCCAGAGCCTTCAGCTATCAAGCTCCTCTCCGGTGGAACCAGCTTCCAGAGGCAGACACACTCTCCACATTTAAGAGTAGGCTAAAGACTTTCCTTTTTGATAAAGCTTATAGTTAGGGCTGGCTCAGGTTTACCCTGGATCAGCCCCTAGTTATGCTGCTATAGGCTTAGACTGCCGGGGGACACCTCCCTGCTCTCCTCCTTCTCTTCCTCTCTTCTTCTCCCTCTCTATCTGTATGCATTTATGTAAATATATGTTACTATTTCTGTGTCTCTCATGTGGCAGGTTGCCACTGATAAAGTTTACGTCAGGATCATGAATCGTGGCTGCGCCTGCTGCCCTGGTCCTGCTGGAAGCCTTTTGACATTTTCCTGGATTCATCCAAACTTTCTCTTTTTTCAACACAACATAATTTTCTGTCAAATGTTGTATTTGTACTATGTTGTTTATCCTGTACACACGACATCTATTGCACGTCTGTCCGTCCTGGGAGAGGGATCCCTCCTCAGCTGCTCTCCCTGAGGTTTCTTCCATTTTTCCCCCTTTAATTATGGGGTTTCTTTTAGGAAGTGTTTCCTTGTGCGATACGAGGGTCTAAGGACAGAGGGTCTAAGGACAGAGGGTGTAAGGACAGAGGGTGTAAGGACAGGGGGTCTAAGGACAGAGGGTCTAAGGACAGAGGGTGTCGTATCCTGTACAGTCTGTAAAGCGCACTGAGACAAATGTATAATTTGTGATATTGGGCTATATAAATAAATTTGATTTGATTTGATTTGAAGAGAAACACAATAAGAATATGAAAAAATACTAAGAAATACTAAGAAATAAGAAAGATACAATGAAAATACTGTAAAATATGTACATACTGTATATCTGAGTTAATGATAGAAGAGCTGATCTTAATCTTAAACATCCTCTCAAGACATGTGTTCAGATATATTGAAATAATAAAACTGTATGTTGTAGTTTCTGCACAAAATAAGTTTAATTCCCACATTAGAAATTCCTCAAAGTAAATCTGCTCTTCTCTCATTGGAAAAACACAGCAAATATTAATATTCAAATGTTAATTCCCTGAAAAGTCCAAGGTGTGTGTGTGTGTGTGTGTGTGTGTGTGTGTGTGTGTGTGTGTGTGTGTGTGTGTGTGTGTGTGTGTGTGTGTGTGTGTGTGTGTGTGTGTGTGTGAGAGAGAGAGAGAGAGAGAGTGTGAGTGGTGACACCTTGACTTCCCAGAAAATAAATGAGGAAGTGGTGTTTACCTTGTAAATTCATACATCAGACATGGGCTCATGGCACATGTTCAACCACAGACGGACTTAGCTGGGTTACTCTTGAAAATGTGAGTGAGTAATTTTTTTTGTGAGAAAACGATGGCAAACATGATGGCAAATACGCGTTGTCTCATGCGTATTTGGGACATGAGCTGAACATCCAGTCATCTCTGTCAGGGGGAATTACTTACTTCACATTTTGTCAGAGAGGTTAAACTGTTTCAAAAATCCTCCTGAATGTGAATCAGACCATAATAATGCTGATCATAGAAGTCACGCCCTGTGAAAGACTGGCGATGTGTTCCGGGAGCACCTTGCTGGAGAAAGTCCCCAGCTGTACACATGAATGGATTCATCTTCGAAGTATGTGTTAAATAGTTACAGACTCTCACTGCATGTTCTCCATGAAGTCATTGGGAAACGTCTGCGTTTCAGGGAGTGTGCAGTTGAGTAACTTCAGTGATTGTTTGAGAGGAAAAACCTTTTATCAACTGCTTATGCCATTTTTACTGCATGATAACTATTCAATGTATTTACATTGTATAAATAACTCTATAAGAGCTGTATTAAGTTACTGCTGAACCACTTCACAAGAGGACTGCAGTGTAGGGAAATTGGCGGAAATGGTGTTTAAAAAATTATATATATTAGTATTTTAATTTGAACAAGCAGCAATAACACACTCATTCCTGTCGTTACCTGCTAATTGCAGCCAAATAAGGCAAACATATATTCAAAAGACGCTATCTTGCTAATGTTTTGCTGTTATAGCAGACATGATTGAGTCATATGGTTTGTTGTTATATGTGGACACAGAGCTGTCTCAGTCGGGTCAACCACATCTGAAGGCCTCCTGGAGGGTGATGGAAAATATGTGTCACTGAGACAAACAGAGGTTGGTTCTGCTAATGTGAGGGGAGTCTCTTTGTTTGTGTCTGTCCGTGTCTTCCACTCTATCTTCCCACTTCCAAAAAAACTTTTTAAGATGTTGTTTCGTAAACTTCCTCGTTCACATACGTGTCGCTGAGTGTGAGTGCTTATAGTTATAACACGGGTCAAGGTATGTCATGCAACAAGCTCCTCAATAGCAGTAGACAATTATTCTTATTAGATAAGGAAGAACGAAAAACAAACAAATTACATGATATTTTAATGTGCAGAGAAAATGCATGTCATGTTCAGTTTAAGTCACTCAATTTAGTTTCTTAGTTTAAGGCTGTACACACACACACACACACACACACACACACACTCACTATCTTGAATGCCCCATCTAAAATCTTAAGGTACTTTCCCAATATCCCCCATTTACTGATAATCACGCCATATGGCAAGTTCCGCCTTTCTTTATCTCAGAGGCAGAAGTTAATTCGTCATCTCCTCTGGCAGTACAAGGTGGTTTACTTTGTTCCTGATAAAGTTCCTCCTCTTGAGTTTCAGAAGTCCTTTGGGGAAGATCTGACTCAAGCATTAAGGCAAACAATACGTGACAAAGTACCAGAACTACTTGCAGAGTGAAAACTAAATGTGTGATACATTGTTTTAAATCACACTACCCAAGAAAATACAGTTCTTCAACTTCAGGCACATGATTAAAACACCTTTCTTCTGCTTTAGAAACGTTTACCTGAAGTATTTTGGAGCAAAAGAGGTTGCTTTATTTTAACAATATAATTAAGTTAGTTGCGTTGCCAGATCACTATCATGTTCTCCTTATTCTATTTTCACGTCTACATCCATGTACATAATTAAAATATATAAAGAAATGCAGTATATATATAATAAATACTACTAATTTTCTAAAAGAAATCTAGCTATTTCATGTGTTTCAAGGTAATTTCCTGTCCCATCTGAAAGTACCTGGCAGCTGGTGGAGATTTTTAGTTCACCTCTCTCCTTTCCTCCACTCTGTCTCTGACTGTAGGTGTGTGTCGCCGCCCTTCTCGAAGTACAGCATGAGGAGGGAATTGTTTTTCTTCTTTTTTTAATTGCTTTATCTACAAACAATTTTGCGACCCCCCCCCCCCCCCACCTAAAACAGATGTGAAACACATGAGTCACTTTAGTTTTCTGAGATATCTTTAATTTTGCACATTTAGAGGAATCTGTGCATTTTCTTTTTGATGATTCAGCCTGTGGCTCTGTGACACATTGGTCTTTAGTTTCACTTTGTTTAGTTTCACTTTGTTTAGTTTCACTTTTCAAGCTTCCAGAATGTGAATGTTTCATGCTGGACATTGAAGACTCTTATTTATATATTACATTTAATATATAAATAAGAGTCTTCAATGTCCAGCATGAAATACCAGCGAACTGACAAAGGCATAAATCATCTCCGAGTCAGAAAGCAGGAATAACAGGATGGGGAATTGTCTGATTCCTCACTTTCATACTTCCACTGTGTGTAGAGAACCATGCGTCTACAAAGACACACATTCAGCCTCATGTTCGCTGATAAGACTGCAGCTTTGTTTCAAAGATGTTGAACAAGCACATCAAAATGTGTCTTCTTATTAACATTTTGGTAGACGTAAGTATAGGGTTAGAAAAACTATTAAAGTTAAGATAAAGCCCTAAATGTGATTTTGCTTGAACATTATCAGCATTGTACAGAATATATAGTTTATTACTTTCTGATAAGGTCCCCTTTAGTTGGGAGTTCATTGGGTCTGGTTTCATGTTGTACTGCGTGTGTGTGCATGCGTGCGTGTGTGTGCGTTTTATTGTCTTAACTTCCTTGAAATTTCTCTGCAAGCAATGCTCTGTCCTTTGCCTGCTCAGCCACCGTGGATAATGCCACTGTATTCACCCATTTCTTCTTCTCTTAGCTCCATATTAAACAGAAATGTTGAACAATTTTTAAAACTTTAAGCAAAAGTTACACATTTAAAAAAGTACACATTGTGTTTCTAATGATCTGTGAGTAAAGGCAGCAGCCTGTTAGCTTAGCTTAGCCCAAAGAGTGGAAACAGGGGAAACAGGTTTTGGCTAAAGCAACAACATCAACCAACCAAAACACCTTAAGATCACTATTAACATTTGTATCTTGTGTGTTTCAACCAAAGTGGTAAAAAGATCCGGTGTTACAAGGAATGTGCTGGACTATTTCTTGGCTTTGAGCTGTTACCAGATCAAGAAAGCGTCCCGCACATAACCAACGTGATCACCAAGCAAACAAAGCATATTTCACGCTTCCTTTTTTAAGATGCTGTATGTCGTGTCTTCCTCCTCTGGAGAGAGAGAGAGAGAAGGGTCGATGAGGGAGTGTGAACCAGACGTCCAAACCTCCAAACTAAATCTGCTTTCACTCACGGATTTCAAAAGGTGTCTTTTCCCTTTGCTTCAGTTTGTACAAGCAGAGGTAATGCAAAACAAATGTTCATTGAAAATGTTCCAGCGTAATTAGGAGCAGGTTTGCAAAGCAAAGTCAGCTTTCTGTTCTCAGGACAAGGATTCCTGCACTCTGCTTTGTCTTGGACATTGGTTAGTGTCCCAACAAGTCTATCAGGATTTGTCTATTTGTATGAAATATTCAGATTAAACTCGCCCCAGTGACGGCCTGTTTTCCACTCACACTGGAGTGAGCACACTGATCTCACTTTCAGGCTGTATTGTCCGGAAACCACAGACGCAGAATAAATACAGCAGAGTCTTGTTCACACAGTTTAAAACAAACAATGAGGCATTTTTCCAAACGGATCCCTGGTCACTCTGCCCTTCGTTACAGAAGTTGTACCGTCAGAGATCAATAAAGTCTTATCTTATCTAAGAGGGTGTAGGATGAGAATGAACCTAAACCTATTTCCACTACAATAACCACATACAGGAAATGATCAGCTGTTCACCAGGTGTCTTCCAAATGGACATGATGTTTCTGGGACAGAGGGAGCCTGGGGGTTGAAGAGGTGGGGTTGTGATGGGCAGGTTGTGGGTTTACTGTAAAGTGGGTGAAATCTGGGCAAGGAAAGTGGAAGAAAGAGGTGAAGATGAGTCGCTACAGGTTGAGTTTGTGCCCGACATTTCAGTCCCAAATGTGGTTTGACTGCATAGATGTGAAGCTCTGCGGTGATGCTTGGTTGCTTAATCATCTAGATACAGATTTAATTAAAAGGCATGACTGTTGGTTGATAGGCGTGGGAGACCTGCTTGGACGATGGGGTCAGTACATGTGACAAAATAATCTCAACTCAAGGTATGTTTAGCCTACTGGTTAATGAATGCGGTGAGATGTGGTCGAAACCTCATCAAAGCTGTGAACCAAGAGTTGAGATAATTTTTTCACACTTTGTGACTAATGGCTTCATTAATGGATGAATAATAATTGATAACAGCTTTATAGATCATTAAAGGTAGAGTAATCCAGGTCTTCTTTAAACATCCATGGTCTGTCCCCTCTGTCCATTAGTTGTTTTAATTAAAAAAGATGAAACTTTTGTCTCGCTCGTAGTTCATAAGTACTCAAATCTCATCTGGGTTATTACCCGGATACGACAGACAAATGTGAATAAGAGCCTGAGAACAAGGACTCAATCTTGGCTA
This sequence comes from Cottoperca gobio, assembly GCF_900634415.1. Taxonomy (NCBI): domain Eukaryota; kingdom Metazoa; phylum Chordata; class Actinopteri; order Perciformes; family Bovichtidae; genus Cottoperca; species Cottoperca gobio. The sequence continues at coordinate 19,899,941 of NC_041369.1, read as the reverse complement.
TATTCCCAAAACGTTTAAATACAAAGGTTTTATACCGGGAGTTTATCAGCAACTCTAAACTCTTTGTTTGCAATATGTGTCGCTGTGTGATAACATAAACCCTTTTCATGCCTGTATATGTACCAACCTGCTTTATAAATTGTCAATCCACTCTTGAATATGAGGTAATATTAGCCAAAGTCAAAAATGTTCTCCTCTGTTTAAAGTGTAAGTCAATCATTCATTCATCCCCCTCCTAAAACTGGTTCTCACTTGTCATTGGTTGACATTTCCACCAATGAGGAACTGTTGCCTGGTGACTCAGATCTCTTCCCACCAATCAGATCTCTGCCTCTATTTAGTTAATGTGACCCATCTTCCTGAGGTTAATGCGACAGCTGATTGGGTGATACCTGTAACTGTGGTCTCTTGTGATTGGCTGTGCTATTCTTGGGCAGATATATAAACACAGCAGAGATTTAGTGGATGTGTTTAGATAGAGCGAGAGAGGGAGGCGAAAGACACTCCTTTAAGTTGGTTATGGGAAAAATATGATAAGCAGAATTTGTAGATCTGGTGTCAGTCTGAAGGTCAATCAGATAATTGGTTGTGTGGAAATATATACAGAATTGTATGTTTTTAGTATGAATATTGCAAGTTTTGGAGGAAAAAAAAGATAAAGGACTAAAAAGACACCCTGTAGTATTAATAAGTAAACAAGTAAGCTGTCGTTACTTCACCTTCACGCTCCCTCTTTGCCTTCTCAGGCAACGAAGCACTTATGCCGGGTAGTTTCCAACATTCTGGTTGTTCCACAATCCACCATTTCTGCTGGGGATAGCTACTGTAAGGACTTTGTTGAAATACTTGCGGTTTTATTATGAAAGGTAATTGCGACCTGGAGGCAGACAGAATTGCATCGTGACAGTGAGGCTTACAGGGAAGCAATCTAAACGCAGATGGTGCCATTATTGTCCACTGCCACTTTAACTAATAAATATGACTCTAAATCCATGCACATTAGTGAATCTCCTCCATAATATGCAAAACATTTACTTGAAATTGTCATGAGCATCTGTTTTCATAACATTCATCTTTCTGTGTCATGTTACTGCTTTCATTGCTGTAATGTTTCTGCTATTTTATAGCTTATTCTTGTAGTTGTTTGCTCATTTTTCCATTTAATTTCCCCACAGGAATGTTTTTCTTGTCTAAGCAGTATTATTATTCTGCAAATGCCCCAAACTGACTGCTAAATCCTAAATAATGAGGACGCACTAACACTCAGTGTTAATGCGCAGGAAGCCGTGTCGCATACTAATACAAAACTAAAATTGCTACACTTCCTGATGATATCATAGCGACAATGTTGGTTTGAGTATGACTCTGCAGTTTCACATTTCAACATGTCCTCCAGATGTTTGTCTGAACGTGTGTGTGTGTGTGTGTGTGTGTTTAAGGAAATAATTTACCTCTTTTGAAACAATATATATTTAACTAAGCACCATTATTTGTATATAGGTTTTGATAAAAACGTCTCCTTGCGTTATTACACTATAACAAGTAACTTTGTGTAAAACAACAACATACAGTAACAAATAGATTTGACATTTACACTATATGCCCCACACCAGCGATGCAAATCTTATCTGCTGAGCTACTTTCAAAATAGCACATTGTGCCATATTTGTGCGTGTGTGTGGTTTCACACACACGCACGTCAGGGCAGGATTCGACTCACTTTCCATTGAAGTAGTATAACAAATGGGTTTTACGCACAACTCTCAATTTCAGTGGTCACGAATGGAAAATTAATTCTCCATAAGTATCAAACGCATTACAATTTATTTCACTCTGAGTAAATTACACTCTGCAACTGAGTGCCTCGTTCAACTCGGACAGCCTCTTCGGCAGATAACGAGCCTTTATTTGAAAGAAAAACTGTTAGGAATTCTGGATTTGCAAACCCCTGCTGTGGTCATAAGCAGTTTTCCTTCATGTCAAGAGGTCATGTGCAGTGCCAGCGGTTACTCCTACTGCTTAACTCTTCCTCTTTGTGTCATGCACTCGACCACTAGTGTCAGAAGAGAAGGAACGTCCTTCAGAAATGAGGTTTGATGAGCCCACCAGGACTAAGCTACCAGACGAAGGACTTTAACAACATGCCAGAGACCCTGAAGAGGATCAGTAATTCACTTTTAAAGGATGATTCTGGTTTTCTTTCTTAGTTTTAACTAAAAATACTTTTAATGGGGTAAGAAACACAAGCAGGCCAAACTATATTCATATTGGACGATTTCTCAAGTCACAACTTTAGTAGTAGAAGTAGTGAGGTCTTTTAGAATTTATGTTTTACATGCAACATACTAGGAAACGTTATTTATTGTATCTGGCAGGTTGATATTGATTTTCTCGTCCCGTTCGTCTTCATTGTAGCAAGTGTTCCCAGATCCGTCGTTCCCTCCCTCAGCTAACAGACGTCAAGCTGTGAAAACCGCAAGTCCCTCACACCAAAGATGGAAGGGAAATGTATTTTAACTGTTTACAGAGAGGTGAACTGACTTCACTGAGCAGACACTGATACACATGACCCATTTATTTTGGCAGTCACAACTTTATTTCATTGTAAATGCAGGTTTCTGCCACAGAGGCCGCAGTGTTTCTCTAGATTTAATCTGTGAATGCATAAATACAAATTCACACAATGAGTCTTCTGTTGATGTGTCCTTGAGCAAGGCGCTGGTCAGATCTCTGCTTTCTCATGATCAGTCTAGATGAGAGCTACAGGAGGAAAGTAAATGGAAATACAAATTTGTTCCACTTTCAACCCTATTCTCGTTTTCTTTTCCTGGCACTTCCCTTTTACATGATCGCTCTGAAGTGACATGTGTTTCTGGTAGCTCTGAACTTTGACCATACTAAGAGCGGTCTGTAATATTGAGCTATGAGCTGTAACTTATACCAACGTAGAACAGGATGTAGGGAGCAAAAACAGTCCATTTAAAGTGTGGATTCACCCAAATGACCAAACATGTGTTCTCATATGTTTGGGGTTTATTTTCTAAGGTTTTTGAGATATCCACCTGTGAGAGTTCTGCCACCATCGCTTTAACGTTATCTTTGAAGAGACGCTCTTACGTGCAATTAACTGAATTCTGCCTTGCTAGATGTCATCTAGGTCATTGGTTGTTGTTCATTTTACCAGAACAGTGAGTCCATGGTGTCAGTGAGGCCTAGCCCGGGACTGTCTGTCTTATCTGGGCTGTAAACCAGCTGAGCAGCTGGCTTTAACCACAGTGCATGACTGTGTGCTTGTGTGGCACGTTCTGTGGAAGTGTGTATCTCTGCAGCATGTAGATTTAAATGTGCGTGTGTGTGTGTGTGCATGTGTGGCAAGGTTGCTCTTAGACATGTCTGGGCGTATTCTCAGTCAGTGCTGCACAGAGGCCGGAGGCATATTGCATTGACTTATCACACACACACACACACACACACACACACACACACACACACACACACACACACACACACACACACACACACACACACACACACAGCCCCCATGTACAGTCGTTTGTATTGTCCGGTGAAACATGAGTGCAAACTAATCTAAACCTAAAGAAAAGACTAACTTTTTTTAATTAAAAGATAATTGTAATAATTACGCATGAGAATCTCGGACTCATGAGGAATCAAACACTGGAGTCTTCATTTACTGTGCAGTATTTCTAACCATCAGCCGTCTTTTGTGATCCTGTGTGCGTGTTTAACCTCCAGTTGGCTGTCATCACAGTGTTAAAAATGATCCAACCGGCTATTTGTTTTCTGTGTTTATGTAACACTCTTTGTGATGAACCCCAGTCTGGTTCAGCATTTGTAATCTAACAAACAAGACGAGACTTTGTACGGCACCTTGGCGCGGTTACATCACAATTAGTCAGCTCGCCCACAGATAAAAACACACACACACACACTTTACTGTAGTCTGTCATGTGGAGAAATACAATTTACAAATAATAATAATTGAGTTAAATGTTTACCTGTCTGTTAAAAAGTTCTGGGGACAGGGGGGGGGGGACTGGTAAAGCATGAGGTCGCACTGAAGACACATTGTTTACAAAGACGTGCCCATTTCATGGATCTCCAGCAAGTGCAAGTGAACATAAAGTCTTTCAAATTGTGTGTGTGTGTGTGTGTGTGTGTGTGTGTGTGTGTGTGTGTGTGTGTGTGTGTGTGTGTGTGTGTGTGTGTGTGTGTGTGTGTGTGTGTGTGTGTGTGTGTGTGTGTCAGAACTTTGGAGAAATTTGCATTTGCACACATTCTGAGAAGTCCAGGTGCCAGAATACAGAATACACGTGAAGCACATCTTGATGATTATCTGTTTACGCTCCTCTTATCGTCTGACGGCTGCAGCAGGAACACTCCAGTGACTCACTGTCAACAGGGAATTGTGTTACAGTAGCCTTACCTGGGTCAATTACCTGCCTGCCTAGATATCTAACTGCTTGTGCTGCACCTGGATCTAAGTGCACATTTTACCAATGACTTTGAATTTGTAGACAAATTGAGGCTGCCCTGGGAACTTGCCCAAATCCATACTACAAAAAATATGTCATGGTATAGTTTGTCATTAAAAAGTCATAAAAGTTATAACATGTCTCAAAAAAGCTATAAAGTTATGTCTCAAAAAATAGTATAGTAAGCCGTAAAAATGTCACAAAACATGTCAAATGTCATCGTATAGTTTGTCATAAAAAATGTCATATGATGTAAGAATAAAATAAAAAAGTAACAATATAGTAAACAAATAAAAAGTGTAGACGTTCAATGTGTCGTCCTCTCACCTCAGCAGAGAAAACAGACTTTCATCGACTCTTGTTTACATGTGACCTTATGTAACCTTGTCAGAAGGTCGTGAACTTTCAGTGCGAGTGATTTTAAACTACCTGCCCGTCCAACGTCACTCTCCCCACGGTGAAATCTGTAAATCTGTTTGACCCTGGAGGAAAATGTCAAACTTTAAAAAGGAGATATTTTGCCCCTGCCTTGATACTAAGCTAAGCTAATCATGCTACACTTATCACACAATGATTCAATGAAAGAAAATATATATATTTACCCAGTCTCAAAATTATTATCACCAATTGACAGCAGACTACGGTGCCATCATTTAGAGCCGTAAAGAGGAAGTACAATGTAGCCATGGAGTCAGCGAGTTATGCTGTGAGCTACAACTTTAGCCAATACTTGTATACACTTTGGAAAACTGTAAAGCACCATTAAAAGAGCCGAATTAGCTATGAGCAGTTCCTTTTTGCAATGTACCCACGAACGTACAGACAAGTACCACTGAAGTACTTTGATACTCAACAACACTTAAAAACATTATAATTCTCAGGCAAGTTCTGGAGTTATAAGTAGCGTGTATTCTGATCAGGAGTGTGAGCTGGGAGGGGGATTGTGTTACCTTTGGACAGAGCCAGCAGCCGTGTCCCCCTGTTTTCAGTCTTTATGCTAAGCTAAGCGTCTTCTGGCTGTATCTTCATCGGTGTCACACAGACACGAGAGTGGTATCAAACCTATTTTACAAAATGTCCAACTGTTTCCTTTTAAACCAATTTAAAAAGCAGTAATTCACCGCCCTCCCTGGTTGAACGTTTAACGTCTGTTGCACCTCTGCTGGGTGTGGTGAGAAGTGACACACCAACAATTACACTTCCACATCATGAAGGAACAAAACAAAACAAATGCAGGTCGGCAAAAACAAGATTTACAGCCGCTTAAGTTATTTTATAAATGTTGTTTTAATTATGAATATTACCTGAGAATTGGAAGACACGGAGTTATTGACATTTAATGAAAGACTGGTAGACCTTTTACAAGAAACGTAATGTATTGATCTTCGCACTAACACAACCTTGACTCCCATTGTATCTGTCCATATTCAAAATGTACAGTAAGTACATTTATCTGGTGTCTATTTAAAGCATATGCACGCCCACACGTGCTAATTAATCATGAGACGTGTTGTTGCACGTTATATTTACAAGTCTCGGTTGGATTGTAAAACGCAGTCCGATTGCACAAAGTAGTTGTTGGTCACTTGCTGTCATCATTTTGCAGCATTGTTGAAATCAAAAGGTCTCATCCTGTGGTTAAGAGTTCAGTTTTGAAATATTCTCACCAGTCGTGCGTGCGTGTGTGTGCGTGTGTGTTTTAAATGTACAGAAGCGTGAAGTGTAGTTTTGTTGTTCTCCTTCAAACGACAGACGGCGTCCTCGAGTTGAGATGTTTTATTGTCTTCTTACAGTCGGGATTCACTTCTGCTAAATTCGACTCGACAGGCCTGAAATCCCAAAACGAGAAGCGTTCTGAGCTCTATCGGCAGACAAATATATCACCCCTCCTCTTTCTCTCCCTCCCTGACTCACTCCGTCTTGCTCTCTTTCACACGCACTCTTTCCTGTTCGCTCTTTGTCTCTCTCTTCCTACAGTAGTTCACACACTATTTCAAACACCAACACACACACACACATGATCCGCCTTTCTTCTAGTCAGCATTTTATCTCGCTCTTGATCTCTTCTCTCTGCCGCTGGAATGATTTTGTGATAACAGCACAATGTCTTAAAAACACACAGACAAGACAAGCTCCTAAATTAGTCTTAAACACAACTTCCGATGGTCCGGTTGTTCTCTATACAGGGGTCTCTTCAACTCCTCTAAATAAATGTTAAATGTCTCCATTGTACCCATCATGCATCATAAGATATGCATGTTTTTACTTGTAGATGAGACAGAAATTCATGATAAACTGACCAATTTCCCTCCTTTCTTGAAACTGTACGGAAGCCCACAAGGGTCATATGGCAAACAAATAAAATAAAATGTATGCAGGAGTTGCATAAAAGAAGGTTTAAGATCCTTTTGACTCTTTTCTCCATCAGTAGTGAGAACAGAACAGTAAATCCTTCACATGGAGAGCAGTTTCAGTGCTCGAAAGTGAAGCTTCAAGTAGTTTGAGGACAAAACAAGAGAAATATGAGAGTTTATTATAAATCTGCAGTCGTGGGAACATGGTCTCAGTCCCCAGTGAGGACAACATGTGGTGTTTCATGTCCGTTCTCTCACCCTGTTAGCATCAACAGTGCCTGCAGACACATCTCCGTCCTCAACACAAAACCGCTCTCTCACTTTCTGATGCGTTCGTCACTTTGAGGCTTTTTATAAAATAGAAAATTCAGTTAATCTCAGACAAACAGAAATGTTTACGAAGAGTACATGTTTCAGTGATGATGCACGTTTTCACATTTTATTTTAACAATGTGGTTTTCCAGCCCCGAGGGTCTGAAACTCACTCAACCTATAAATTGTGACCTTTTAATAGTTTTAAACATTGCAGTGTTACTCAGCATTCAAACTTTAACGATCAGCAGTTAATGGATCAGCTGTGAAACCAAATCAGCTGTTAAAATTAAATTAAATCTTTTCGGAAATCCTGAGAATCAACGTTTCCTCAACTAGTTTGCACCAAACAAGCACCAACGAGTTCATCATGTTCACAATATGCACTTGTTCTTACTAGAGAGTCATTTCATGACAGTTACCTTTTTTATATTGAAATACAAAAACAAGCGCTGGATTTAATTTATTTATTAAATACAGGCGACGTGCATCATCTACAACACACAGAACAAGTTCATTCTGTCATCACACGATGCTTCGGACGACTGTTATTTAAAGTTAAATATTGAATTTCAAAATAAGAAAATGTACCTGCCTAAATTTCAATATTCACTAATGATGATAATGTTTTTTTTAGGCAGACCAAAACTTACATTTTAAGGTTAAAAATTTTAAGTGTAGTTAATTTAACAATATAAATCTGCCAGGAACCCAAATTACAAGAAAAATGACACAGGCGTCTAAAAATGACTATAATAGAAGAGATCATGGTTGTAAAAATATAGTTTAATTATTTATACACACAAGTACAGCAGATCAATCTAAGAGACAAAATACAAAAGTCTACGGAGGCCTGGAAATCACTCAAATATTAATAACTGGCTTTCTCAGCTCGCCTCTAAAGAGAAAGATGTTACTCCAGAGGTTGAGTAACATGTGACTCGTGTTACTTGCTGCGTTCACCACAAGCTGGGATTTCAACAGCATGACTTCACTGGGTGTGGAGAGTTTGGAGCCAAAACAGCCCACAAGCCGGAAAGAGTCGGGAAAGCTAAAAAACCTCAGCACCTGCACAATTAACGACACGATTAACCTCCTGCAGGTGTTTTATGGTCATTTGGAGCAATGCAACAATAACAACAAAAATAAAAAACTTACTTACTGCCCTTTTTCAAAACCTCTTGAATTTGTTCTTCCTTTCAACATTTGAGAACATTTTTCCCTGAGGCAACAGCACAGCACTTTTATTTTGCCAAGAACCAGCAGCTGCAAACCACGACACAGAGCGCTCCTCGTCTGTCGCTGCCTGTGGTCGCCGCTCACACATCTCATGATGATGTCATGGCTGACTCAGCAACATCTCAACTGAAACACAATCAGAGACACACATTGTTAAGGATGCAGGGAAAGGACTCACAAAGTACAGTATACAATAACGATAGAAATATCAACACAGAAGGTGACGGTGGTGGTGCTCAGGTAGTTTAGGGCGTCATTAAGTGTATTGTACTGTGAGCAAATGCAACACAACAGGTCGGAACAACACACAATCCCCAACACAAAACCATCTTTTATTGGCCACAAATAAAAACCGAGAAGGAAACTCATTTCAACAGAAGGAACAACCTGGACTTCAGATTGTCCGCAGGTATTATATTCAGAATTTATAGTCGTCTATATAACATTTAATGTCAGGATATTAAGCAATGACTACTCTAATGGCTACTGGCATCACTGATGTTATAACAAGCAGATGCATCAAAATCTGGAGTGTTATTGGTTTTACACGTGTTTCCTGGTAACTCGTAGCAGATGTTTCTATAAATTATTGAAGCTCTGAGATGGTATTCTAGTGTAGATCAGCTGTTTAGTAGCCTTTTATGATTATCATGCTGCTGTTGTTCAGTCTTCCTGCTTCTTCAGAAATAAAAAACACAAGAAAAAGTCATTAACTTTCCTTAAAACCTTCTTAAAATGTCCGATTAGTGACAATGTATGAAGTATCCTGTTACTAGTACAGTAGCACATACACCTGAATGCCTTCTACATGATTTACTAAACTCGGGCCTACCAACATTAGAAATCTGATCTGATACAAACAAGTATTAATACATCAGTTGCAACAGTCTGCACATCATGCGTCTCTTGTGAAGTCCTCATGGTTTAGGACACTTAGGTTTTTTCTAATTATAGTAAAAACACACTTCCATAATTACTGCCTTTACAAACGTAAATACAAGTCTAGACAAAAAGCAACTTGGCAAATGCAAATAAGTTATTTCTTTACTACAACACTTGTATTTGATAAACATCTGTGAACCATGTTCAACGTCTTTGCAGCTTCCTGCTTTCCTTCCAGACTTTCTGTCCGGGTTCTGGATCACACTCACTCACACACACACACACACACTCACTCACACACACACGGAAGCGCTGACGAAAACACAAGGAAATGTCGGGCTATGATGTTGACTTAAAAATACACACTGAGTCACAATCCAGAGATGATCTTCCCGCTCTTATTAAAGCAGAATTGTATTTCTCTTTCCTTCAACATGTTGGGAGCAGATAGAAGTTTAACAGGAAGATAAATTATGTTAAGGCACAAAAGTAAAAGAAACATAATTTAAAGTAACACAATCGTCTGCTAATGCTTTGTTATGCGTAATATCTTGTGCACATGTTTTAGGCTACAAACGTTGTTATTTAATTCTATTTTTAAGGTGCTTTTTTAGCATCTGGCCAATGACAACTGATGAAGGGAAGACATCTATTAGTGAAACATAATGCATGTATTCCCCCCTAATTTGAGTGGTTTCTTCCTTGGCCCATGCTGCACCCTTCCAGCAAGTTTCATGAAAATCGCATCAGTAGTTTTTCCATAATCCTGCTGACAAACTCCTTCTTATTTAAAATGAATTTAAATGTAAAATAAATTAATAATTTAGAGATATTTTGGAGCCAGAGGTGCATCAGGAGACAGTGACCATTTAGTCTCACTATTTTAGTTTAAACGCCACCGTGTCAGAGGCTTCATGCACAGGAAACCTGCTTTAGAGCCAATTAAATAAGATAATAATCCAGATGTATAAAAGTATAAGAAGCAACAATGCCACCCACAGCCTCATTACCACAGACAGAATTAAAATTTGTGAAAGTGTACTTTAAATAAACAGAATTTAAAACATCTGATTTGCTTTAAAGACTAATAATTAAGGTCACTTTGATTTGACCACGTTTTGTTTAGTCAGGATGGAGACGCCTGCCAGTCTAAACCGATGAAAGCAACAACCTTTGAAGTTTTGTCTCGCTGGTAGAAAAAAAAAAGCGTCTCGAGCTTTTGGCTTGACAACACAAAAAACAGGAATCCTTTCCCAGAACTTTGTTTGTCACTGGGAAACAGACAAAAGGCTGATAGCAGACATTTAATACCCCCGTGTTGTTTATTCTATAATAATCTGTCACATCACACACCGTACGTATAAGCGCTGGTGACTAAATGCATATAGCTCCTGCAAAGGCTGCAGCATTTTAAATGCATATTAGTTGTGGGTGCTTTTCATTTAGATCAGGGGTGTCAAACATGCGGCCAAGGGGCCAAAACCGGCCCGCCAGAGGGTCCAATCCGGCCCGCGGGATGATTTTGCAAAGTGTAAAAATGATCATAAAGTAAAATACTGTTCCAGATACCTGTGACTAAATGTGTTGTGCCTTTGTAGATACATTTCAGGTTCATAATGTTTTGTAAAAAGAATGTACAGAATGTAAGGGAAACATTATGAGTTGTTGTTATTTATATGTTATTATGCTGTGCTGTTACATGGTCCGGCCCACTTGAGATCAGATTGTGCTGCATGTGGCCCCTGAACTAAAATGAGTTTGACACCCCTGATATAGATGATTTTTTAATTGTAATTTGTGCTGTTAATGCCTTTTGGTTCAAAAAATATATATTTTATTTGGTATAAAATATATAAACATTCCTATTGCAGTCTGTAGCTGAAATATCCGTCTAATAAAATATATTTTTGTGTGTTTAAAGGCTTATTATTTGTCATTTCTTGACTCCTGGTGCAGTGATTTGCCTTCCTGTGATGATTTTATTTCAAACATGACTTGATAAGATGAAGAATATAAATACACAAATGTAATCCTTGTAGACGGAGCTATCGTCTGTAAATACATAATGTTATATACAAATACACACAATGTTCATTAAGACGAATCTCTCTGCTGACTGACGGGCTCTTCTACGGGTGATGAATGTCTTCAAGTCCCAAAAGGTGGACGCTGTGATTAAAGATCGTGTAAGAAGATAACACAAAAGATAAATTACAGTCTTCCATTTATAACCCAGCCCTTTTCCTAACTGCGTAGCCATTACACCGGCCGCACGCCAGACGGTTTGAAGCGTCTCGGCTTCGGTGACGCTGTTAATCATTCTGTTAAGAGCGGAGGAGATGAATTAGTCGGCTGCCCTTTTTAAGTGGAGCACCACTTAGTTTTAGACTCAACACAAAGCTGTCATAAGAGTCAACGTCAGTACGAGTGTTGGATAAAACTGCCAACAGCAGATTCTCACAACAGGAAACACATTTTCAATTCTGAATTACAACAAATCATCTTCTCTTCCAAAGTAAACTGTGACTTTATACAGGACGGTAAAGTAAAAAGGGATTAAACAGGAGCCTTGTCCCCCCTTCAGGACAAAGACGTATTACGATGGTGAATAATTTACTGAAGCAAAGTGATAGAAGACTCTGTGCTTCGTCTTTCCCGCCTGATGAAGTGGACGTGCATGTTGCTCTCTCAGGGAAAGCTTTGAATAATGTGCAGCACATTTAGAGAAGGAGGAAGAAAAAGCAGACGACAGGATGATTTAAAAGCTTGTAGCAGCAGCCTCTCATCTCAGACGGTGGATTTAATTAGAGAAATTAGTAAATAATCAGAAAGTACAGATTGTTCTGATCCGTCAGAGTAATATTCTTTAAGTTTTACAACATGCGACAGAAACTATGTTGGTAATGATTCATGTCTGACACGTAAAGTTTAATAAACTTCACCAAGATGAAAGTTTGATGATCCTTGAATAAAAAGTATGTATATATTTTTTAAAGGTTTATATATTTAACTGTCTGACAGCTGATGCATTTCCATTAAATTGTAAAAAATATATATTTAAAGTAATGCTTTTGCACATATTAGAACATTTATATATTTTCCAGCCGTGTTTATCGTGTTAATATGGAATTTTAAATGAGACCAACTTCTAATTTCTGTAGGTAATTTTCACCAAGTGAGAGATTTTGTAGCCGTTTCTAATAACAAAAGAATTACAACTTGCATTTATCCCTCATTCGTCTGCTTGATAAATCTGAAAGATGTGACATTTATGCAACACGAGGATATAAAAGCTTCTTCTTCTGCTGTATCAGATCACTTCAAAAAGAAAATGATGTTACGCTGAAGCTCCTATCTGACACTCACTCACTCACGGAGCTTGTAAGAGTGAATACAAATTGCAGTTGGGTTGGAGATCAGGGGTTACGCCACGGGATTTCTCCACTTAATAAATCAGTCTATTCATCATCGGTGAAAGGAGATCAACCGGTTTAATGGATGAGAAGACGTTTTGTCTTGTTGTCTCTTTTGATAAACCTGCATCAGGTTTAGGAGTACTTAACACCAGCTGCATGTATTGGCTGGAGATCAGAGGTGAAGGCGCGGGACTCATCCTCCTCACTATCCCGAACGTTACATTTGTGGATGATCTACGTACTAGCTAAAAAACCTTTCATATTCTTTGTTTAATTTCCAGAGCTCAGAGAAGAGTATTTGAATGCAACGTGAAACATGCGAGACATGACACCCGGAAAAACAAATGAACATTTAAAACTGACTTATCTGCTGTGATCAAACTAAGAAAAGGCCGCTTTCAACAGCGCCGAGAAACCACACGGAACATTTAATCTGTTCAAAGGTTTGAAAAAAGCCTCACGTGTGTGTTTGTATTGTTCCTGTAATGTTGTCGTTACATATCTGATGTTGCCTAAGGTTACATTTTTGGTTTTTGAATGCAGTCAAATCAATAATGCTAATAATAATAATCTACTACCTGCGACACGTCTACTGACAAACAAAGGTAGAGCATCCTGGAGGGAGAAACTGATTTAGATTTTATGACTTTTTTTAATGGTTCACATTCTTAAAGTAAATCTTAATACAATACTGTAGTCGAGTGCTTTACTCATGTAATCTGCTCTTTTGTTTACATTTCACTGCAGAATGAGCTCATTGTCTGAGTGGGGGGATAAAATGGCCGAGCCAAAACCACATTGGAAAAATTTCAAGGATATTTACCACAAATTGTGATCTTCTACACACCCACACACACACACACACACACACGGCATAGAAGGTGGAGACTTCATGGACTCCAGCAACAGCAGAGGAATTGCCCATTGCAGCAGTTCATTGCCACACACACACACACAGTCTTGTGTTCCCCCCTCACTGGTACTGCACTTGTATCCCCCAATTGTGGGGTCCGCACACGCACACGCACAGACACACACACACACACACACACACACACACACACACACACACACACACACACACACACACACACACACACATCTGTCAAAACAAGTCAATGAATAGTGGCACTTTTTAGGGGGGAAATTGATACAGTGTGTGTGCATGTGTGTGTGTGTGTGTGTGTGTGTGTGTGTGTGTGTGTGTTGGCCTAGTGGCCGTGTCCTTACTGAGCACAGGAAGGTTGACTGGAAACACTTTCAGTTTCCTCTCTGTTAACACACAGATGCACATGGGCGCTCACACACTCACACTGAAAATTATAATAAATAAATCCTGTCACTGTCAGACAAAAGCTTGAAGATTTGAAGACAAAATTTTTAAAGAATAAAAATCACAGCATTGACCAATCCCAGGGAACTGGTGTCTGCGGTGGATACTGCATCTTGGTGAAGCCCGTATCTACGCCAGTGATTCCTATAATGATTTCAATATGTGGAACATGTGGAACTCACATAATGCATAAAAGTAAGATAAACCCTCACCAGACTGCACCCTGTAAAAATGTCTGCAGAAAGATTAAGCAATGCTGCCGAACATGCTGATCACACTAATTTTGTATAGTACGACATTTTGGGTGATGTGTAAACGATCAAAACCACTCGTGTGTGTAAGAAGGAGAAGTAACCGGTTAGCTAATCAAACTGCGAGCCTGGCTCTGTCCAAAGGAAAGTCTGCTGACCAGCACGTCTGACGCTCACCAACCTTATAATTAATGTTTTCTCATTTGTTTAATGCAGACAAAAGCCAAACAATAATTTGCTCCCGATTAAATGACAGAATACGATATTTTTAACGGCCCTTTAGAACGACACAAAGTCAGATCATAAAATACTATCGGCAGGATTCTACCCTTTTTATATCCATTATCTTTGTACAATTCTAAAACCTGTAATCATAAAATAACCGTCTAAAACGGGGCTGATGAAACAGATAAAGCCCATTTGTTTACACGCCAGTTGATACTATAATTAGACCAAATGTACCAATCCTTTTTACGTTTGACATGTCGTCCTTCCAAGTGTTCCAACAAACCGACAGAGCTGCTGCGGTTGAAGGCACAAGCTTCTTGCTCACACTGAAATAACTGATGAAGGTGTAAACATGTTGTGACCAGTGCTTCAGATACTGCAGGGTACTCTGATAACACTGAACTCCAGCTGAGGCAATAATCACAGTTACATAAAGAGAAATGAGCTTCATGCAAGTCCTGCAACCACATTGTTGACCGTACATCTAGCAACCTTCATAGTAAAGTAAAATATTATGTACCCTTGATGAAAGTCCCAGTTTTACGTGTTTAACGCAGCGTCACTCCACACGTGTAGTTTTTCTAAATGCTTCGTCAGCTGCTGTTATCAGCTGCTTTATAGTTCTTGGCATCGCCTCTGTTGTCAAGCAGTTTCTCTCAGTATGAAGCACCAAACACACATTTACACACAGTCTCACACAGTCTCACACAGTCTCACACACACACACACACACATGTATGAGCTTCTGGTGTTGACACTTGTATTTTTGACCCGTCTGACGCCATGACACTTATATTATTGATCATTAGGACTTTGTGATGAATGGATGGACTCCACTTTAGCTAATTAATCTGAGCCGCTGCAGCTGCACTCACTGTCAGTCAGCCAGCATTAGAGCGCTGACTGAATGGCTATAACGTTAACGGTAGATGACGGAGGAGAGAAGAGGAGGGAGGATGTGGTGTAAGATTTAGAAATGTTAGGCGTTTTGAGACGCCTGCAATTTAAATGGTGCGTTTGCCTGTTTGAAAGCAGTTACAGTGAAACCCCTCCATGATGCACCGCCAGTTTATACGAGTACATCTTTTGCAAAGTGCATTTAACAGGCTTCTCAAAACATGTAGGGCATTTCCATATTATTAAATGTTAAGGTGCTATGTGTGCTCCATGTAGATTGAGTAGTTTCCCCATTGAAAGCATCAAGGTGCGTTTTTGTCGTCTGTCACTCAGAATGGAGACTCCACAAGCATAACGTGCATATACAGCTGTTTAAATCATACAAATATCCCACTGTGTACGTGTTTCAAACATATTCACCGCATCTACGGGTGGGGAAATAAAATGAATCAATAGGTACAAACACTGTTGATTGAGTACATTTCTGCTGCCGGTCGGCCGGACCTTTACTACCACATGTTAACACATAACTCCACATTAACTATCCACCAACATGATTTGATATCATCTCTCATCAGACTGCCAGTGCACTGGTTCACAAACACAGAATCTCTTACCGGTTGAGCTTTGTTTCCCCTATCTGCTGTCAGGATGTGTGAGTGTGGTGGAAACCAGCCTGATAGTCCTGCAGTGAGACGTTTCTCAATCCTCTGCCTTCGTCCTGCAAAACAAACATAAATCCATTTAGTCATTTATCCTAAAAATAAAGTACCAAGCAAATAAATATTTCCATGGAGTGAACCGCTATTGTTATAAAGATGGAAACACACATTTCTAGAAAAGTAAACTTATCTCGTTACATTTAGTATTTTGTTACAAAAGTCTCAAAAGGTTAAATGAGATCAACTGATATTTTTAAACTGCTGGTTTTTTTCAAAGCCCTTGAACGTCTCATCTTCAATCATCCATAAGTTAATAACAACACATCTTTTTAATCTTATTTGGACACAAAGTAGGTTTTTCTGTGCTATGTCTGGCATTGATAATGTCCTTACCAGCACTCTCCACCGTGCCGTTTCATTCAATCATTGACAAGTTTAAGACTTCAAAGAAAATGTTGCCCAATTTCTGTCTCTGATGTTATAATTTTCTTTGGCACGATATGATATCACTCCTTTCAGCTGACTCATGATTGGTGCAAAGTTTGTGTGGACGCACGCATGCTCACTTGCAGACTCTTCATGCACATTCACACCAGTTCTACTTTGAGAACGCCTGCGAATCAGAACCTACACCCCCAACACGAGCAGCGTTCTCACAGTGAACTGGATTGACACCGTTTCAACTTCTGCACAGAATTGTTTTTAAAATCTGAAATACCAAAATGCCTTCAGCGCTGGAATCAATCGTCTCCCACGTGAACTGAAACCACTGAAAGATGCTGGATGACTACGTCTCGTTTCATAAGTGAAACATACATGTCAAATACGTCTGGAGGCTTTCTACAGCAGCATATTCAATAAGAAGTGCTTCAACCAAACACAAACATTTAATCTTTAAATCAGAAAGTGCAGTAATTCCTAAAGTGTCTTTCTCTCTCAGACTGTTGCTGATCCTGTAATTAAATTCCTCTGGATCTGCACTACATAACTTCATCACTTCTCAAACTGTAAACAAGTATTCAAGATATTCTACTAACTAACTAACGGGACTGAAAAACCTGCCCTGCAAACAAACATACTGTAATCATGGAGGCGGAGGTATTTTCTCACGTGTGTTAATATATTGTCTGACACATAAGACAATGTCTGAAAAGTCGTCCCACACACACAACAGACAGATGCAAAGAGGCTTTGTGTGGGCAGCGTTTTGACTGAAGCTTAAGGCTGTTTGCATGCATGCGCGTGCGTGCGTGTGTGTGTGTGTGTGTGTGTGTGTGTGTGTGTGTGTGTGTGTGTGTGTGTGTGTGTGTGTGTGTGTGTGTGTGTGTGTGTGTGTGTGTGTGTGTGTGTGTGTGTGTGTGTGTCACAGCGAGAGAAAAAGTGAAAGAAGATCAGATGTGGGTGGTCAGCTTTTAATCTGTCTCATAATGTATCTTTCATTACTAAAGATATTCAGCATATTTCAGCGTTTATATCTTCTTTCTCTTCAGCTTGAATAGTGAGCAGCTGCACTGACACAATTCTCCCTTGAGGATTCAAAAACATATCGTATAATAAATAAATAAAACCTTTGCCGTCATCCTTGCTATTTGCTTTGCATCTTTATAACTATCGTACATTTTGAAATGGAGCATCTCAAGTTCTTTGCGAACACAAATCCTGATTTATTACCGAGTTCTGTAAAGTCCCCTCGCATGTTCCCACTGTCGCCTTTTCTTTTAAGTTCTCTGTACATTTTGTACCTGGGAAAACAAACTTTTAAACCAGACTTGACCAGACTTCAATTCTCTCTCCGTGTATTCTTGCCACACTGTGTACAGACTGTCAGGTGATGAGACAACAATTCCTTTGTTCTAAAGGTATGAGCGTCAGGTCGTTGTGACAGTGCTGCAGGGTAAGTCAGGATGACTCAAGATGATGGGAGACGATTGTTCACTTCACTTGTAAACTGACAAAGGCCTCTAAAACTAAATGGCATGTTCAGCATCACATGCTGTACAAACATTCATCACAATGTAGCTGGAGCCCAATTTGTTCTTCCTCCTGTTGCAAATTCAAAAAATTGCACGGCTACTACCACTATTTCTGTTCTGTTCTGTTTTCCATGTGCAGCATAATGAACTAAGCTACAGCTGCATGTTGTTGTGCAAGCCTGTGTTGCATATTGGCAAAAAAAATTATAAATAGTGATGACACTATTGCACTGACTATTATTTCCTCTAGTGCTAATTCCAGACTCTCAAACTCAACAGATGTAGACAGAACTAGTTACTTGAGAACTGTAAACAAGTACTCATTGTAAAAGTCACTCAACAGAACGCTTTTTGGTACTCGTTTCTGTATTTGTTATTCATTACAACCCCTTCAACGATGCCGTTAAACTCCAAAGCCTCACACCCACATGTAGAAATAGAAAACGAGACATTGTGGTTTAACAAGCAGCCGGCAGCTAGTTTAACGTTAACTACAACATGCAGTCAACAAGATAGTGAACCCCAAATGGCTCTCAATGGTACGGCCTACGGTGTGTGAGTGTGTGTGAATGTTTATCACTTGTTGTAGTGCAGCCTGTGCCACCAGTGTGTGAATGTGTGCCAATGGGTTCATGCTTGTGTTTTAAAAGAGTCACAAAAACACTATAAGTGCAGCCCATTTACCATTACGAAATGTTTTTAAACGCACTTGGACTTCTACTGGTTTGGACAAAACCAACCGGTAAATGTTAGCATCCTAAATCCATTGTCCTGAAGCCTGAAGCCCGACTGCACAGAATCATTTTATAAAGACATCAACAAGGAGGATTTAATAAGTGTGTGTTTCATTAAGGGATATAATTAAATGTGTTCTGTAATAGGTTTTATTAGTACATAATTGTAGTAGGATTTACTAAGTATAATGGTTTGTATTATGAATATATATATAAATGTGTAATAATCAATCGTAAACCAACCTAAAAGGGAAAGGACACAAGCAAACATTGGGGGGAAAAGGCCGAATAACAGCATTCTAAGAGGTGAAAAGTGTAAAGAGAGTCTCCCAGTTCATACTCGTAAAAAGGAAGGTTTATGGGCCCCTTTATAAGATTGGGATAAGAATAGCAGGCTCGGCCGGTGCCTGTCAAACCAGAATATGCCAGAAAAAGAGATTCAGAGATACATATAGGGGACAGGGCTGGCAGATTCCAGATAAAGGTATCAGAGGGCATAATTCAGAAGCATGTCAGATTCACCGTATGGGAATATACTCTCTAACCTGTTGGGCTATTACCTTTTGTAGGTAAATGTGGGTATAAAGAGGGGACGGACCCAGACCAGAGTCCAGTGCTTCCCCGGGGAATTGTACTCACAAGGTTGGTTAAAGTGAATATTAGTGGTGGGGATCCAGTCTTCTTCAGAACCTAGCCTAGAGGACAGATCTTGACTACAATAACATCCTGTAAAACCTGTTTTGGCTCATCAACACTCAATGTGTCAAAAGCGGCAAGGACTCTGATTTGATATGACTCGCAGCACGTGGAGGCAGAGAGCTGCATTATCTGTTCCTGTTGTAGCTATAAGTTCACTGAGCTATGAGCCACAACAACACTAACTACAGCCCAACAGGTGATCAAAGCACCTCTCTGACACAGCTTTGCAAAGTGGAAACAGGGAAGAATATATCAGACATATATTGAATTTCAAGATTCTGTGTCCATGCCATTTTGAGCTCCCGTTAGCTCTATGTTGTGTCAACGTTAAAAAGAGAAATAAAATACTCCAAGACACTAAAGGCTTGAAGATGACACATCATTCACACTTTGTCAACAGTGTTCCCTCTTCGATTGTCATGTTCAAGAGGCAGCATGAGCTGTCTGAAGCTACAGGGCCAGCAGGCGATTAGCAGAGCTTATCTAACACGACTGCTAGCATAGCTTCAAATGTAAACAATCCCAGCTAGCCTCGCACATAACCTCAATAAAATCACAACCTGAAATGTTTACACTTTGGTCTTTGTACACTAAACAAACAAGATATCTAATCTTATCTAATACAAACAGGAATATTACGATGCATCACCTCTTGATTTAGAACAAGCATAAGTTGAAGTTTATGTTGTTAACACTGTCTGCATTGAACAGGAAGCAAAGAAGTGAAAAGTAAGTGTGTGTGTGTGTCGTTTCAGACGAGACACGTGCTAAAGAGGACGCATCCTTTTCAACAGTAAATTGAGGCTGTGAGCGAGCAGAGAGGCCTCCAGTAAAAATAGCATGTTGGCTGGTAAACAAAGCGGCTACAAAAGGGAAGTGAGGTTTAACATCAGTGAGCTGCTGAGACTGAGGAGCGCAGTGAGAATCAATGTGTTTCAACACTCAGCTCATGCGACTGACATTCATGGGAACCTGCGAGGTTCAACTTCTTGCCAACAAAAAAAAGAGAAGAGTCAGAGAAATGCCCGTCTACTGGTTACTCTGTTGGTCTTTGTGTACACCTCGATGTGCTGTCTGTTAAAACCTTGTCTCTGCGTCTGTCCCGATGCCCACACTTGCAGGTTTGAGCACTGAAGTGTGCGCTGCCAGAAGGCAAGTGTGTCTCATGTCGGAAAAATACCATCGCACAGTCCTTGATGCAACATTTTCCCCATTACCACTTCAAAGTAGTATTCAGAACAATGTGTACTCCACAATTCACCACGGCATACTGTGTCCCAACAGCCTGCACGGCCTGTAAAACTCAAACGGTCATTTGCAGATGGTTAGAAGTAAGAGTAGTTTTTATTCTCATTGATGCATGAAAAAGGATCTCAATCCTGCGAACAGACAGGTATGTAGGGAAGAGACACAGAAACAAAAGTCCTGCTACACACCGTGGACACACGGCGCATTTATTGACGAGCTACATTTCAGTGGATCAGCCCTTAAAGTGACAATAACTCCGCAGCTCTTTGGAATAAAACAACTATTCATGGTCAGAAAAACATCCAGATGATAAAAGCGCTCGGTGTAAGCTTTGTTAAGTGTTAATTGCTTAATTAGATTCATGACGCACTTTGCATTGCGCTGTATTTGCACAAGAGATCAGCCGCAAAACATCTGCTGTCCTTAAAAAACGTCTTTCCCAAGACACCGTCAACACTGTTTACATTATGCACCGTTTGTGTATTTACACACGCCTCATGGGGAGATTCATATTTACTCTGAAAGGAGGCTGTTTGAGTGAGACAATGTTACAAATGTATTTAACACTTATTCAAAACAGACTGAATTAATTGCAATAATGTCAGAATTTTTTCTCTTCTTCTTGGAGGAGGTTTAGAGACTAAAGAGACGGGGGCACCTTGTCTATATGGTATGTAAAGAGTGAAACGTTTTTTTGTTTTTTTTTGTGAAATAAATAAATTGCTCTTTACAATGTATTTGTTTCTCTAACAGAATCCATAGTTTGTGCATCCGAGTGTTAAATTAATGCATTTAGTCATAACTGCCAATAAGGACATCATGGCTTACAGAATCACCTTAGTTGAACTCATGTATTCATCTTTCCCTGTTTGTTATAATAATGTCCATCTGCGCTACATTACACGGCTGTATGTCAACAATCTATTACTGACGGGCTCGATGTACAACATCAACCACCGATCACACAGACACACCCTGTGTGTGCTAACTCGTGTAGCTTTGAGTTGTTAAGTGCTCTGTAAATACTGATAGAAATATATAAATATCTATAGATATATATATATATATAATATCTATAGATATATATATATATATATATATATATATATATATATATATATAGAAAGATATATATATATATATATAGAAATATATATATATATATATATATATATAGAAATATAGAAATATATAGATAGATATATATATATATAAATATATCTATATATAAATATATATATATATCTATCTCTATATATCTATATATATCTCTATCTATCTATATATCTCTATCTATATATCTCTATCTATATATATATATATATATAGATATATATATATATATATCTATATCTATATCTATATATATATATATATATATCTATCTATATCTATATATATATATATATATATATATATATATCTATATATCTATCTATATCTATATATATATATATAAAAATCAAGAAAAACAAAATGTTTCATGATATGACAAAAGCTGAGGAGCCGTGTGGTGGAGGACGTCCTGTACAGGAAATATACACGTTTCAAACCCAAAGAGCTCATCCATCGTGTTGTATTGACATTAATAACTTCCTCCTTGTTACAGGACCTGACTGCTGTATGTGTGAAAACAGTAGTCGGTTATTAATGTATTATTCTTTTCTTCTTATGTTATTAAAAGCTTATTCAAAAGAAGTGGTAACCCCTCCCTTTGATGAAGTATGAAAGCATGACGCATTGTTATTACACAAAATAAGGAAATGATTAAAGTGTAACAAGTTAATATTAATTTTTCTTTGCCAACATGTCACTCACAGAAAATAAATGAACAGTAAGCTTCAAAATGTTTGATGTATATATTATAAAACTTATTCTTCAAGACCCCAAACAGAAGTAAAGCGTACTTTTCTGGAGCCGACCTCTGACCTCACTTCAAAGTATTGAAGTCTTACAGTGTTGAGTGTGTGTTAAAGAGGTCACAGGGTCTCCAGGACCCCAAATACAACAAATATATGAACTCATTTTAAAACCGCATAAATGAGATTTCAATAATACAAAAGTCAACAACACTGTTCAAATTAAAAACAACGCTGCGTCTCTTAGTTCCTGAAAAGTTGACTTTTGGGAGATGTGAGGCTTTTATTTGACGTCAACGGACCATCAAATGTGTCTCCATTCGAAACAGAGTCTGTGGTGCAGAAACGTAAGTGGTTATCTTAAACAAAGCACGACCATCTTCACGTCATGTGCCTCATACTGTCTCTGATTTGAATGTGTAAATGTCAGCCGGGACGGACAACGAGCAGCGAGAAGAGGGAACAAGCTCTTTCACACGGCCACGTGTATGCAAATATATAAACAGTTCTGTACAAACACACCAGCTACTGTATATGTTAGGACATGACCTATAGTGACGAATGCTGTGCATGCAGATGTTCATGACTAAACGGACTTACAGACGGCTGGCAAATACATTTAAAAAGTGCATTAATGAGGTGCAGAACAGCTTCAATGCTGCTCGGCAGAGAGCCACAATATTATTTATAAAGATATTCCCCTCATTCGATGTTAAATGGATGTCAGGAGGTTAAGGTGGCTGTGAAAGCCATAACATACTGTATGAGTCGCATCATTTTCATACCTGCCTGCCCTGTTGCTGATGCTTGTTATGTCGAACACAGCTAACCATATTTTAGTTTGAGTTAATAACCAAACATGAATATAAAAAACACAAACAATACACCGTCACGGAGCGCATGTTCATTTCTGAAGTATTTTCCTTTAATCTGTAGATAAACAAGAACACACACTTATAGAACAGGCACACACACACACACTATGTGTAATAAGTACATGCATACACACTGAACACACACGTAGCCTGCAGAAGTACACACACACACACACACATTCCCACAGATTGTAGTAGTTGTACCCTAATATGTGTAATAAGTACAAACACGTTTGCACACACACTCTGAAAAAAGAACATAAATACATGCATGTACACATAATGTATAAATATATTCAGACAAATACCGCAAGTATAAACACTCACAGAACCCCAAAGACAGAAGCACAAACATGTTAATTGTTAATAATCATAGGAAATTATTTTAAAAGCTCACAGCTGTTATTTTTCGATTTATAGTTAATTTAACAAAAACATTTTGTTATCAGGTTTATGAATCTGTTTATCATTCCTTTGTGGGTCATTGTATCTCATGCATACAGTTCAATACATACAAGTATATGAATAAATACACACACACACACACACACACGGAACAAGTTAGTGGGGTGATTTGTCAGTTAACAGTTGCTGATGGCAACATAGTGAGTCCACCCACGGACTCTGAACACGCAACCCGCCTCACTGAAACCATAAACATGTTTATATTTACTCATCGTCTCCTTTAAGATCAGGGAGTCTGAGCAGTGTCTGACAATCGGCACTGCATGCAAACATTTTCACTCACTTAAGAGAATTATGGGCTATTTAAATGAGCAGCAATGTCTCACCTGCAGAGTAAAATACAAAGACAGCTTTCTATAATAAAAACAATTCACCTATAAAAAAATAATAATAATAATTTGAACAATGATTCAAATGTTAAACTCCAATCAAATGTTTAATTAGAGACCAAAACTTCCTCAACAACAACATTCAGAATAACGAATTCAAGTGCAACTACAATAATCACAAGTGGGTCATCAGCCAACGTAAATATTGTCAACACGCATGTACGGGACGCGCGGTGCAATATCTTAAGTCTCATTTTGAAACTGCTTCTCTCGGGTCATACATGAGAAAGAAATCATCAAACAGCGAGACAGGATATGTGAAATAGAAAATATAATGAATTTGTGCACGCTCAACAAACTGAGAGTCAAACTGTGTCTTTAGATGACTGTATGATCTTGCTATATTATTATTTTACTTTGAGCTGAGGAAACAGCACTCTGCTAATATCCAGCCAGCCTCATTTCACTCGTCGTTTTTTTTTTTTAAACTTGCATTTGTTGTTGCTAAAAAGGTTAAAAGATTTTGTTTCCAGTCGAAACTGAGTGGGTTGTCAGAGAACATGTCACAAGGCAAATTTCCCCTGGTGCTCTGGTAATATTATCACTCCAAAGCATCACAGTTTCAGTATGACTTATGGATTTATTTATAAGAAGAAAACAAGTCTGACACAAATTAACACAAAATACAATCACAGGTTAGATTTATATACATACATATTTAAACTCATTTAACACACGTAAATATGTTTGAGTTTCAGTAAGTGCTTCTCTTTCATTGTGACAAATCATTTAATATATATAATTAAAGTGTGACAATGCTCATAATTATTTATTTTATAGTGTGTAATTTAGTTAAATCAGTTTAATTTAAAAAGATTTAAATAAGTCACTTTTACAAAGTATAATTTAAAGAGTGGAAATATATAGTTCCATAAATATATTAAAATGTGTTCGTATATGAAGCCTTAGTTAGGATGAAGCTGCACACTTTCAGAAGTGCACCTAAAGAAAACGCACTGCCACCCACGAACGACTCAGGAGCTGACATGTCACCTTTAAAGGATCATCGATCAAAGTACTTCTCATTATGATTCAGAGTTTCACTATTACTACCTTTTATTTATTAAAAAACACAAACTCCCCAAGCAACACACGTCACTTTCTGCACTTTACGTTTTATTACTGCACTCTTTTAACTGTGTTGTTCACATGAGGAACATGGGCCTGTGACAAATCACCAACTAACCGACTACAATTTTCTAGAGTCAAACTAAAACAGTAAACACAAAAGTCAAATCACAACTAAGATGGACAATTTTTCCCCAGAGAGCTGAGCCCGAGTTTGTCTCTGTGGGATGTAAACAACCGTCGCTAGAGACGATCGTACCGCCGACCTATTTCAGAAAGTACACCCTAAAGACATGACATAATGCAGCATGACTGTGACTCCTGACGATATAAAGAATAGTCTGATCAGCTTTACTCGCCGTCTTTTGCTCTCAAAATTAGTCAGAGCATAAAAAAGGAGGAGACGTGGAGGTTCGGCTTTGATGCGATCGAGCACGGTGTGCGTTTCAAAAGTGAAAAGGAAGCTGTGAGGAAGAGTGGGTAGAGGAGCTGCTTTCCCTCTTTCTCTGCCGCTGATGTTTGCTAGTTGAAAGAGGCGAGACAGTTAAATAAATAAGGGCAAGAAAGAAGCAGAAAAATACGGAAGAAAGTAAGAAAGAAAAACGATTTGCCACAACAAAAAGGAGAATTTAGAAATGTATTTAAATACAAACTTATTTGGAATCAGTTTGAAAGCATGAGCTCAAATTTACTCTCCATTTGTGATAAATTAAAAAAGGAGTTTCTGAGTAAAAGAAATCTACACCAAAACGAAATACGTGAAGCTTTTGATTTGTTAATTAAATAAAAGGTTTGTCATAAATTCTAAAATGATATATTCTCGACTTTTGATTCAGTTTTACAGAAAGTGGAGGAAAAATAAATCGACTTTTCTCTCTTTTATGTGCCTCTGAATGTTTTTGAAGCAGGAACAACAAGAGAAAAGTGAAAGAGTGTGAAAAAAAGGAAAAGAGAAAAGAAAAGACTCGTTGGTTGAATTGTGGTTCGTGTAGACCTGCTGCAAATAACAGCTCAGAGAATGTGGGAGGCTGCACATCAGAGACAAAACAAAAGTCCGTAGGAGAGATGTGGCCTACAAACACAAACGTCTCCATTTTGAAGTGACATGTGAAAACGACACCACCATCTGTTGAAAGTGTTGAAGTGAGACACAACCAATTAAACCTATAGGCCTCACACACCTCCAACACCGACTGAGTTCATCTGAAAACAACTAGTCGTGAATATAAACATCATTTATTCTGCATCTTACAATTGTTGCATTGTTTTCCAAATGGTTATATTCATGCAATAAATGTGCACATAGTGAGTTAAGAGCTGAATCATGTGGTTAGAACTTCACTCATTGTGACTAATAACCCGTCCTGCCCGAGCGCAGCTGGCTTAAAAAGGAGACGACGAGAAGAACTGTGAGGAGAAAGTGAATGAGTAACGCTGCGCTCCACGTGTGTTGACGCTTTTAATCTGTGGTTTCTCTGGAAACAAGGCAAGGTGTGTAAATGACAATCTGAAAATCTGACAACAGTTGTGACTCCCTATTTGCATCTTTCAAACATTTTAGTGCCTGAACATTCGAGTGTAAAACTGCAACGCTTTGCTTTTAATAAGCGTGGAACATTAGACAACGCTCCTGACGGGTCAGCGTCACTGATCTCCGCTTGAGCATTGGGAGCGTCCCTTACGGTGGCAACAGGGATCTTCCGAAGGGAAGTCGACAAGAGGAAGTCACAACAAGAATTTGTGAAACCACTACAGAGCAAGCAAAGATGCTCAAACGCATTTCACGGTGCATTCTGGGACTTTTCAGGCACGATGAACTTCCAGTACATTGCAGTGGTGTTTATATATTACTACTGGACTCGCAGGCGGCTTCATGCGACACAACTCCAAATGTGTGCTGACCACGTGCAAAACACAACGAGCAATATCATAATCATAAAACACGAACAACAAGAGATGTTCATGTCCCATGATGCACCATCTCTGCTGTAGCTTTGGCCACTTTTACACCAACAATACTTGGTTACAGACAACTATGATTTCACAACAGTAAACAAAGTCCTCTGGTACAACATAATTCCACAGTACAAAGTTTAAGGGTGTATTTATGCTCAAACAGAACTAGTAAATGACCACGCTTAGAGGCGTGGTGAAGGTCCAGCCGTCATAGAGAGGGGGCGGATGGGATATTGTGCCCAACTCGACACACACTTGGTCAGGAACCCTTGGCATCACTATTCTACCTACTGGGTAAACCCTTTAGGCAACACAGCTTAGGTTAAGTTTAGGAAAAGATCATCATTTAGGATGACAAATGTCACATAAGTTCAGTACGTCACATAAGTTCAGTATGTCACATAAGTTCAGTACGTCACATAAGTTCAGTATGTCACATAAGTTCAGTACGTCACATAAGTTCAGTACGTCACATAAGTTCAGTATGTCACATAAGTTCAGTACGTCACATAAGTTCAGTATGTCACATAAGTTCAGTACGTCACATAAGTTCAGTATGTCACATAAGTTCAGTATGTCACATAAGTTCAGTACGTCACATAAGTTCAGGACCTTAAATAAGTCAATGTTGACTTTTGGTTTCAAACGGGCGCGAAACAGCCGTCTCCTTGGGGAGAGTCCTGCGTTTGTTTGTCTATGGGTGAAGGCAGAAGGAGTGA
Organism: Cottoperca gobio; assembly: GCF_900634415.1. NCBI lineage: Eukaryota > Metazoa > Chordata > Actinopteri > Perciformes > Bovichtidae > Cottoperca > Cottoperca gobio. The sequence continues at coordinate 19,871,886 of NC_041369.1, read as the reverse complement.
ATAGAGGATCTAACACTGCCGCGGGTGAGTTAGTTGAAAGCCTGCTGCGTCTCATACAGAAGATTCTGAGGGCCGTGAGAAAGCATCGCTATCTGACAACCTGGGAATGAGACGACGCGTGAGGTGAATATGGAGATCACGGCGCACACTTGCATTGTGTTGTCACAGCGTCAACAAGAGAGCTGGCGAGAGGTTCACACCCTGGTTCCGTCCTCACCTTCCTTTTAAATGTTTAAATCAACATCAAAGCGCTCAGAAGATACGATGATCAAAGTTGGATCAGTGTGTTATTGTACTAATAGTGCAACTTTCATGGTAATAAATCGAGTGTTGTCTCCAGCAAGTACTTTATACCTAGCATATATGATAATAGCATGTAATAGTCAATAACGTGTGATATTCAATATACTCAATCTGTTGTGTGTTCACTCACAGCAGGTCTGGAGTACAGACATGTCATTCTTAGAGTAAGTTCCCCAATTAACTCAGAAAGGATTTATGAGACCATCAGCAAATACCAAAGAGGAGATAAGGGGGGGGTGGACTACGCATGATAACTGTGAGCGCCTCTCACACAGGCTAGAGAAGCTTCATGCACGGGGCTGTCCTGTGGACTCAGGTGTTGGATCATAAGGGAAACACAGTCCCTTGATTTATTGTGGAACGCTGACTCGGGAGAATGAGACGATGAGAACTGAATGACCTTGAAGCCTCAGTACCGTCACACAGCTGTGGTGTACAAGAGGAGAGACGCGTTCTTTGGTCTTCTCCAGTGAACTTCTTTTGAATCGGTTATAACTTTAAGACCAGAACTTCAATAGCTTATTAGATTTAAAGTGTTCGAGGAAGAGGTCCAGACTTGCATTTGAATTGACCTATTTCTGGCCTGAGATTGAGAAAATGTTAGAGCAAAACAACGTCATGCATCACCCGTAATAGCGGCTGACTTCATCATATAAAAAGGGAAACGGCGTAACGTTAAACATACCTTGTTAATGAAGTATTATTAAAAAGGTCCCACGAGCAAAAGCAGCCGGAGACACTTGGTTACAGAAATGTACGGTTTCCATAAATAACAGTAATAACACAAACCGCTGATTTTTATTTATGCTAAAAAAGTTTCAAGCGGTTTCAAAATTGAATGTTGGACAATTTTGATCTGAATCATTTGTTGCTTGGGCTGAAAAAGCGTCAGTTTTACCTGCGACTTGCATTTTTCTTAAGACAGCTCACTTCCTCGTCAGCCATCACTCACATTAGTCAGAGTGTTGCAGGAAGAGCGTTTAATGAATGGCTCCTTATATTCTCGCAGCTGTATCACTCATTATAAACCTGGTGATCAACAACTGTTTGTGCAGACTGAGAGATAAGACTCTGACACACACACACACACACACATAATTATTATTTTTCAATTCTTCCCTTTCCTTCAAGGAAAGAGCAAACGATAGGTGTGTGCGTGTGTCACACTGTGGTTTAAGGCTTGGGCTGCTGGATGGTGCAAGAACACACACGCAAAACAAGGACACAGATACTGACAAAAACACTGGTTTATGAAACATCTACAAATCGTGAGGAGTTGCAGATATGACGGCATAGTTCAGTGAAAGTTCGGATATTTGGAGGCAGGGGATAGGGGGGACCTTAGCATATCGAGGAGGAGATAAGGAGTGACATGCGCCTGTGGAAAGGGCACGACTGACCTAAACCATGATGAAGACCCAGTGGCATCCTCGGAAAGGGCCTGATGTCAGGGAATGTTTTAAATTCAGAGGATGAAGAGGGAAAAACACCGTTTTCATTCATTGGTAGGAGAACTGGACGACCAGGGCCAGATCATTACTTTGGCAGAACTCAGCCGGCTGTGTCCTCAGAGTTTTGATCTGTACTTGTACAAGAATAAACTCTTTGCTCTTCTCCAGTGAATTTCTTTAACTCGGTTATAACTTGTAAAACAACCAAAACGTCTATAGCTTATTAGATTAAAAGTGTTACAGGAAGAGGTCCAAACTTCACCTCTGGCCCGGAGGAAAGACTTCTTTACACACACACACACACACACACACACTATTGAATCTTTAATCAGTTCACTATGATGGATGACCTACATGATGCATAACAAGCTGCAGTTTGGGTCTTTGTTCTCTCCATTAGAGAACCCTAATTTGATTGTATTTCTACCTTCCCTATTTTATATCATGCTTGGGCTGCGATACATTCCTGATGAGCAAAGCAATTTGGAAAACAGGAAACTTGCAGCAAACATATTTTCTATTAACGTTAAAGAATTTATTTCCCAGAGGAAAAATGATTTCAGTTTCCTAAAGATCTGCAACCAGCAGACGATCAAACTTGCTGCTTTCCTCGTATTGACTATTTGGGGGTTTTAAACAGCTGATCAGACAGAGAATCTGCAGTGGGTTGAGACGCAGCGTGATTTTCGACGTCCACCATCTCTCCCGAACCGCAGACGGGAGTCTGGAAGCTCCATCTGGAAGCTCACCATCCACTTGGACCACTTTCCTGTGACTCAGTGAACTTCAGCATGTTAGCATTTTGCTCAACACGGCCGTGTTTGAAAAGGTTAGGTACATCTGTTGGAAGTAATATGGTCCTTTGTTGGGAATGTATTGAAAGTATGCCAGCCTTATTCTTTAAATCTCTCTTAAATGCTTTAACACCCCTTTTATATTTTAATATTTGTCCAGTGCAGCATGCAGAGCGAGTACACGGACTACAAGCTTGCTTCAACAAAAGGCTGTTATGTGTTAAATTGGCAGTTGCAAGAATCAAAACTGTGACCTTTGGTGTGGGTTTATCAAACAACAGATTCTTCTACCACATCACATTTACGGCTGTTTACACACCTCTCTGTACAACGGGACTGTATGCAAAGTTACCAATACAAAAACACCACATCAACTGGGAATACAAAGTAGTGCAGAAACATCACATCTCTGCACAACTTGAGCTTTTCTGAGCTGTGAAGATTTCTTTAAAAAGCTTCAATCCTCAAACACCTTAAAGTTATTTACACTTTAAACATGTCCGTGCATCTTCCGACAGTAAGAGGTTGATTTTATCTGGTCATGTGGGAGGTCACAATGTGTGAGAACAGTGCATGAGAGTGTGTGTGTGTGTGTGTGTGTGTGTGTGTGTGTGTGTGTGTGTGTGTGTGTGTGTGTGTGTGTGTGTGTGTGTGTGTGTGTGTTTTAGTGGCATGCACACATCTAGCTGTCCTGATGTGAGAGACTGCAGGCCTCCTACGGTCTTGGAGACAAGACGACCACAAGTGGGAGAAGTCTCAAACACACAATGGTACACACCCACAGTTGAGAAGACACTGAATACTTATTTTATTTTTTTAATTGTCCAGTTTACAAAGTAATATCTGTCAGTTTGTTGCATAAAAAACTATTATTAATTTTGTACTGTGCATTAAGATTATTTTAAATCTTTAAAACAACAACAATAAGATGATTGCACAGTAATACAAATGTTTACAGACAGAAATAAATATATTCTTTGTAACATTGCATTTTCTTTTCATCTACAAATGTAATAATTATATCATTTTAATCTCTATATTTGATTTTATCTGCCGTTTTCCAAATCATTGCAGTAATTCCACATATAGTAAAGATATATATATTCTAAAGAAGAGCTTTCATATATATATATATATATATATATATATATATATATTATATATATATTATATATTTATATATATATTTATATATACTCCACCATGTTGGAACGATTAGCGTCTTTATTTATTTTACCTTTTTGAGTTAGAGAAAACCTGTGAATGTGTCTCCCAGTGAGTCACGGGTAAACCAGAGAGCCGGATAAAACAAGAGAGCTTACAAAGATACAACACTGCTTTACTGTCGAGCACACATCTTTTCTACCAGCCCAGTTTTGAGCAGTCCTAACAGGAAATGGACATCGCACGTATTTTCCAACTCACTGGTGACTCATGTAAAAATAATAAAAAGTATCTAAAGTCAAATCTTTCTCAAATTGCAGATGCCGACTTAGTCACTGCTTCAACTCCGTATTGTTTTGTTATGCCCCCTGGCAGCTTTCTCCACAATTTAAAAAAGAGTGCATCAATAAATTAAGATGACAGGTCCATTCAGTGGTTCCCACATCTATCCTGCAGAGCCCCCCCCCCTTTGTAGATAAAAACATGTTCAAAGAAATCTAAAAATGACCCCTGTTTTCCACTTTACAGCTACAGAAATATACTGTCCATCTGAACATCTGGTGAACAAACTATTTGTTCAGATGTACAGTATATTTCTTATATAATATGTTTCTTTAATAAACTAAAACAATCCACCAAATATCAGTCTGTCTGGCTCGAGTCCCAAGACCTTTTTATTCCCCACAATAAAACAATTAAAAAGGTTTTTATTTGACTGATAAACAAAAATGAGATTTATTTTTTAGGCCTCATTTGTGAAGCTGCAACCAGAAACAGGTGAGACGTTCGCACGCAACTGAAGACATTTTGGTCAGAAGTGATGAATATGACAAAATGGGAAAGTCCAGTTCAGGTGCACGAGTCAGAGTTCTGCTTTAATAATGACTTCAGATCAGATAAGCGGCGGGCGGGCGGCGAGCAGGTCGGCTGTAGGCTGCACATGATCTCTCTCTACCTCAAATTAGCGGATTGTTTCCTCACACTGAGCCGCGTGACTGCTGAACAGGAACAGACTGATATGGGAACCCTTCACAAACTGTTTCTGATGAATAAACAGGTGACGAGCGGCGGGGGATAGTGTAGTGCGTGTTCCAGAAATATGACTATATATATATCTCGTCTCAAAACACACCATATTAAGTCGGCTTCAAGCTGAAACAACACATTTTTCTTGTCAACTTGTGAAAAACAAAACTGAGAAAAGGTTTGTGGGTTTCATGCTTTACTATTCAGGGAGATGTGTGACAGGAGGCAACGGTATTACTGCACGCTGACATTTAACATCGTGTGTGTGTGTGTGTGTGCCTGCCATCTGTGGAGCCAAATAAAGCCCACACACACACTCCTCTCAACTGAACCTCAACACCATGTCTCGCTTATTCTGTACATGTTCAGTTTCTCATCTTTTAATCTTTCTGATTGTAGAGTTAAAGCAATTAGTCAAATTTAAAATCGGACTGTTTTGATGGTGAATGATTTTATTTTCTTTGTTGCTTCGGAAATGTTGGGTCCAACAAAAGATGCAATTTAAATAAAGCGTCCGTTTTAATATTTTACACAATTTTCTGACATTTTATAGCAAATAATTAATAGATTAATTCCAATTGACAAAAGTAATCTTTGGATCTAAAGTGAATATTCTTCACAGATTTAAACAAACGAGCAGCTCTGAGCGAGAACTGATCATTCCGACACACACCATCTCGTAGAGAACAGCAGCTTTACCGAACAAACACAGATGTTTACCTCGAAAAATGTGGAAATAATTTGACCTTGTGCACATTATTTACTTTTACCTGGAACATATCAAGAATTGAAGCCACAACTAAATGGCTTCAGATGCTTTTCTGTTACATGTTCAGTATTTGCGGAGTTAAAGGTTCAGGGATGTCATCAGTTGTTCGCACAAACAAAGTCAACAAAGCACACACACCTTCTGTTCAGAGTTCAACTTTCTCTCCCTCCGTTAATCACACACACACACACACACACACACACACACACACACACACACGCAGATTTATTTTTGCAAAGATGTATATTTTTAGACTCTGGCAGTAACAAGGTGATTCACCCGGTATTTACAGCTGTGTGCAAGATTCAAATGAGTTTTTCTCTTAACGTAAACGATCAAAAGGTCACGCTCATCTGCTCATCTGCTCATCTGCTCTAAATGCCAGGCTGACGGCACCGTGAACATCAGGAAATGCATCAACCTGCAGAGAGCAAAGTGACATTTTTGACAGAACACATGAGGCAGAAGTATTATTGTACAATATTTTACTCAAAATGAGTTGCCACGTTTTTACATGTTTCATTTTATTCATATATGCAAGTTCTTTTAAGGAAATTCCTCTTAAAAAAGAACTCCAAATCAAATTACTGCCCGACCTTTTGTATCCATTTTCCCTGGAATTCGTACCAAATTACAAATCTGTGTCGAGCGCTCTCAGAAAGTATTAGGAAATTACAGGACATTAAAATAAAGCTGTTGTTTCATCTTCCAATATGAAGGTTCAAAAACTGTTTCCATGCTGCCACAATTAAATGATGTGTCAAATGTACACATATGGAGTTTAAAACACTAACATCAGCCCACTAAAGACACACATACAGGAGGACATAACCGCAGTCCTGAAGTCCAAACAAATCTGACGACGGGAACAGCTGGGGAGGGAATGATGCCGGTTGACCACACACGACGAACATGAGCTCAAAATGTCGTATTATCCGGAGCAAGCGACCTAAAGCAGTGATTGTGGTCAGGACATAAGCATCTGGTCAAACTGGTGCAGCCTCTCTGACCAGCAGCGAGAGTCAAACAGCTGCATGACCAAACAGCTGCATGACCAAACAGCTGCATGACCAATCCGGTCTCTGACAGCAGTTCAGCAAAGTCTGACCGTCAAAGATGAGTTCAAACTCAGAGGATGCTTTCTTAAATATCATCATCTATCCATGTGTGCCGAGCATCCACATGAGTCACAAAAGCCCTTATTTGCAGCCTGGACTGTCAAACCGCTTGTGACGTATCACAAATACATTACACACACACACACACACACACACACACACACACACACACACACACACACACACACACACACACACACACACACACACACACACACACACACACACACACACACTGTTTTCACCCAGGAGACTGCAGTTCATGTCCCTCAAAACATAATTGAGGATTCAGTTTCCCTGTATGGGGATGTCAGAGTGTAGGAGACATTGTTTTTATTTGAGTGTTTGCAAAACATCACTTCCTGTACACAATATACAGAAGCAAGAAAGCAACACACACGGTACTGTACTGTCCCTCCACTACAGACACACACACACACACACACACCACACGGTATATGTGATTTAGAAGATGTAGATGTAAAAGAGCGTGCCGATGGAGGATTAGATGTGTGTGTGAGAGAGACACAGTGAGTGTGTGGGTACGAGGAGAACGATGGGACGTCTTAATGCGCACCAGACGTGAAGGATTAGGTCATCCAGTCTGATTTACACCCAAAATTTCCCAGAACCTTTTTGTCTCACTTCAAAATCGCTGGCAGCTTCGCGGCCGGACCCTCGCTTTAATTCCTCGAAGCTTCACAACAACAACAACAAGTTAACCTTCAGTGGAAAACACATCCTGTGCCATTCAGCAATCCTAAGTGACCCAGATGTTGTAGGTGACAGACGTAAACACTGGGACAGTGAGGCGGTTATTGATTCAGCATCATCCTGGATGGAGGCCTTACATAACGTGTCCGCATGCACACACGGCAGAGGGAGAATATGTTAGTGCCAATCCTCTCCTCAGATGTTTGGACCACTCTTTTGATTCTTCCCGAGAAAATGTCCCGACGCAGGTTTCAAATGAGAGACTTTAGTCTCCGCACTGAACGACGTCAGCTTCACCTTAAAGCTGAATGGATTTTGGCATTTCAATACAAAAAGCATCAAAGTTGTCATATTTTCAATGCGTTCTGGAGCATTTAAATGTTATTGATATTTTTGCAGCGCTGCAACAATTAGCCGACTAATCGAATAGACGATCGACAAAATTAATCACCAACTACTTTGATTATCGATTGTTTTTTTCATGCAAAAATGGCAAAAAAAAGCTGTTTTCAGACTCAAATATCCTGCTTTTCTCTTTTTTCTATCATATTAAGATGAATATCTTTAGGTTTTGGACAAAACAAGACCGTTGAAGACTTGGATGGACATTTTACAGACCAAATCGATTAATCTAGAAGATAATCGGCTGATTAAACACTCATGAAAATCCTCGTTAGTCGCAGCACTAATATCTTTCCAGTCACATTTCCTCATAATTCTGTTTTTGGGGTAACTAGGAATTTACCTCAGATTAAGTTCTGTGATTGTGAACAATGTGTGGGCGTGCATCGTGTGTTTGTAGTGTGACAGAGATAGATTGTGCTGTTTCAGTGTTTACACGAGGAAATTAAAATCATTGCTTAAATCAGGTGGTTTTGATGAGCCCGTTAGATCTAAGAGGAACCGGTGACAACCAGTTAAAGTTCTGACTTTCTACTGTGATGTGAGGCTTCTTATATTCACATGCACTGAAGTGTACAAAGTCCCCCACTCTTCATTTACTGCGAGACACTACAGGCAAGAACATTTCTCATGCACTCGTCAGGTTTGAGAGTTTCGCTCAGACTGGTGGAAAGAAAACATGCAAAACACACTTTGATTTTACTAACTTTGTTACTTTGTCTATTTGATTTCTCCTAAATTCACCAGAAGTTAGCCTTACATAATGCCTCATTTGCATTATTTAAAAATACTATTTCAGAAAACTTGTAATACAAAAAAATATTGCATTAATGTTAATAATCAAGTGGGGAAGTTTCATTGTGATATCAGTTAAAGAAGTTTAAAGTATTAGAATATGTGTAAAGTCGTTCTTAGCTAAACAAAGCAGATGTAATGTTTTAATACTTTGAAACATATCCGCGTTATCATTAACAGAGAAACTCATAATAACCACAACAAGAGGGCTTTCCTTTCATGCTCTCAGCACTTTATGTAGAAGCAGGAGTCAATTCAGCCCCAATTAGAAGATTACAGTTTAAATGAAAGCACCGCATCGATTGTTCAGTTTCACTCGACCTTTATCTGAAATCAGATATGGCTGCATTGCGAGCAAATTACATTTGTTTCAGAGCAGGACTCCTGTGCTGCAGATAAAGAAACTGTAAGTTGCATGAACAGATATCTTCCCAATTACTTGGAAATAAAGATGTTATATAGAGCTTCACTGTGCAGGATGATGCGTGTGCAGAGTTTGACAGGGAGAAGTTTCTTTGCTCTTTCCTCAAATAGTAATTTAAGATCAAAATCATTGCAGACAAAAACAAGACTTAAAATATGTCATTACACGAAGCTAATAGTAGAAACTACTAAATAGAAAATGGCGTCTCCAAGACTCTAAATATACGAGCTAATCTTATGTGCCCTGCGGCTATTTATAGCTCAACTCTCACGTTTATTACGCACACCTCATTAAAACTAATGCGGTCCAAGACAACAGCAAGAACTCACACCGGCAGGGAGGTTGTGATGTTCGGGTTCTCTTAAAACTCTTTCAGGAAGTTGTTCATTTCATTTTTGGAGGATGGAGTTGAAGGTGTTTCTATTTTGTGCACTTATATTAAATGAGGGCAGGATAAATAACAGCACCACTGCACATATATATATATATATATATATATATATATATATATATATATATATATATATATATATATATATACATATATATATATATATATATACACATATATATATATACACATATATATATATATATATACATATACATATATATATATACATATATATATATATATATATATATACATATACATATATATATATACATATATATATATATATATATATATATATATATATATATATATATATATATATATATATATATATATATATATATACACACGTGTTGCCTCGTAGCTGCAAACACAACCCGTCTTATTCTAATATCCACTTGATGCTGACGTACTGAGTGAGAGGCAACAGCACAGTGAATATTATCTCACGACCGCAGGTGACTCAGAAACACACAAACACACGAGAATTAAGATGTGAAACTTTATATATTCAAAGTTCAAAGAACATGAGATTCACATCAGGGCTGGTTTTAGGCAGGTTTCTTTTTTTGGGATGTTTTTCTCTCATGACTCAGATATTTAATAAGGAACAGTTATTCTTTAAGTTTAGCTCTACTACTTATACTACTACAAAGTGCAAGGTTAAATTAGTGTCACTATCATTCATAAATAAGATGCTACTACTAAAACACTTTTGTTTTTTAATGACTTCTTTAAAACATGACGGAATTATTAAATCACACTAACAAATGTATTATTATTATTTATGTTTTGATATATGCTACGTTATACATTAATCCCATCTTCATCCGTGTATCAGTAATTCCTGTCTGTGTGAATTGATTGGATTTCCTTCTGTGTGTGTGTGTGTGTGTGTGTGTGTGTGTGTGTGTGTGTGTGTGTGTGTGTGTGTGTGTGTGTGCGTGTGTGTGAGAAAGAGAGAGAGAGTGTGTGAGAACAAACGTGTGCCATGTCCTCACACAGGATGTTTGTTCTGCTGTGACATTTGGATTATCGGTTGGTGTTGTTTTGATGTTTACAGTCTGACAACACCGACAGATATTTGCATAGCATGCAAAAGGACGTTGGGACAATTTGGTAATTAATTCAAATCATATGTTTGTTTTCTTACAACTAAACAGTTTATTATTTTAATAATGAAGATGTCTTAATTGCTGATTTATTCAGGACGGATTTGATCAAATATGAACGCAGTCGTGAAATAAGTGATGTTCCTCTGCTTTGGTTTGTATTTTAATAGATCAATAAAAACGACTTGTATTCTTCTTATTACTAGTTATATGAAACGACACTTGAAATAATACAGTAGCATGGTATGTAGAGTGATAACAAGATTAATAAATTCATTATTACCGCAAAATAAATGCGCGCAGTCGAAAAACACTTTAATTTAATTCTCCTTCTTTTTAGCTCCTGCGACGTTTTGTGTCTGATCATATTTAATTTGTGTCTGATCATATTTAATTTGTGTCTGATCATATTTAATTTGTGTCGAGATGATATTTAATTCCCAGCAGCAGCAGAACAATATATAAAGAAACGTAAGGCTTTTATTGAATATAAAGAAATCTTCTTCTGCCTCTGATTTGTATATAATCTTGTGAAGCCACGACGTGCTGAGACATTTTGACTGTCACGCTCCTGCACAACATTTTTTAAGATCTTATCTCGGCACCAAACACGTGATGCAAATGACAAATAACCTCATTTAACGAAGCCTCCTCTCGCCCCCATCAACATCACACTGTGCATTAGACAGTTACCACACACAGAAACATGCATTATATTATTTAGTTATTAAAGATGATGGTGCGGGACATGTAGGTCAAACAATAACAGATAAACTGATGTTGAAAAACTCTTACGCATTTTTTCGTTTGTGTAAAAATCACTTGTAACTTGTGTTTGTGTTGAAAAGCGACAAAAGGGACAAAATGACCGCATTTTATAATGAATCATAAAGATACCGCACGATGGAGGACAAAGGGGAGGCTGTTGCGAAAGATTTGAAAGCAAATCTAGAGTTTTATAATAACACATACATTATATTACAGGGCTTATAATAAATAAAATTACTCCAATAAATAGAAGAGCTTACGTATATGTCGAAATTAAAATAGCAGTGTAATTTAGTTTGTAGGAAAAGTGTAATAATAATAAACACCATAAAGCAGTAACTATACAATGACTTTAAACTCCGTATTAAGCGCCACAGCTACATTATTAAAGTCTAAATTCATATAACTGGTGTATAATTGCGATTATTTCGATAAAAAGTGTTTGTTTTTTTTGTTTAAACTGTTAAACTGAAAAGACAATATACCTCCTGACACTCAGACTCTGTGTTTAGTAAAGTGAAACAGTGTCCGTTTGTGGTTCATGTCGGTGGAAGATCGAAATTCAAACAGAAAAGCGTCGAAAATAATGTTTTAAGTTGAGTGAAAAAGTGTTTTAGACGCAGGTTAGAAATGAAGGCAGCAGAGAACAACAGAGTTCAAGGGGCGTCTGTTTCTGTGGGAGGGAGTCGCCCTCTAGTGGGGAGAGACGGAACTGCACCCGTCTCTTTCTCAACCTCTTCCTCCTCCCATCACCAGCGTCATGACTTTATATTACCGTCATTCACATGCTTTCAGTTTCTTAAAACACCCCCACAATGAGATCTGCTCCCAGCCAGGTAAACCCCACACATGATGACTTATTGATGAAGGGTAAACAGAGACAATGTTTCCTGGAAAGCACAAGTTTCCAGTCTTTATCAGGGATAAAAACCTCTGATGAGCTGCGTCGCTACACGTTAATGCATCCTTAATAAGTGTATGTAAGTTGTTCACAGTAAGAACTACTTTGACTTGTTGGACTCATTGTACGGTTACTTTTAATAGAGTATTTTCTCTTGTATTATTACATGGAAATGATCAAATCCTTATTAAAACAACCTTTACTGTGTTTTACTGTTGTACTGGTACTTCCACTCTAGGGGTCATTTAGAAAAAGCTATATTTGTGATTATGAGGTTTAGAGGCAACTTAGAAAAGCAGAGAAAAAGATGCATTTTTTAAATGTACCCAGTTTAATATGGACATCCTCTCACGTTGTCCATGAAGATCTAGAAACATCGTCGACCTGCAGGCTGAGCTACATGATTGAAAATCAATATATTCTTGTCAATGTTGATCCCTCAATAAGTAGTTTTCATAAACATGGAGATGATTTCTATCCCCACACCTGGAGCAATTATTTCTGCTAATGACTCCCAGAATAAAGCCTCACTGTACTTTCCCCATCAGCCCTGCTGTTTGCTCTACACGCCCTCTCGTCTCATCGCTTTGGTTGTTTTGAAGATCAAGAAGACGACTTGAAAGAGCCGATAACAGAGTTTAACTGTGGCGAGATGTTGGAGTCTGTTTGCTACCAAATGAGATTTACTTTTGATTTTAAATACTAATTGTTTAGTCTATAAAATGAACACAAATGGCAGTTATAATTTCCCAACTCAAAGAGAAGTATTCACATTGCTTGTTTTTATTCTTCCAATAGTCCAAACCCCAAAAACATTCACTTTACGATCATATATTGAAGCAGACAACATTTGACTAAACCGATGAATTGATTATCAAAACAGTTGTTGATTAATTTAAACAAACAAAAGAAACATGAGTGTTAATTGCAATGCTATAAAGATGCATCAGAGGCCACTAGAGGCAACAAGACGCCTCTCAAAGATGGCGTCTTGTTCAAAGTTGCTGTTCATGTTTCAACTGAATGCAGTCATTTTAAAAAAAAGCACAAACCACGTTTAGGTTTGACATCGAGGCCGTTTTAGAAGAATAGATAAACTCCCTAACCCTCCTTATTTCATAAAGCAGAAACAGGAATCTCTCGCAGAAGGACGTTAGTCTTTTTTCTATGAGACTTAAAAGAGTTATATAACGAGAGAGACGTTTTAGGTGACAGATGACGACGCTCACCGCAGAATATGAGCTTCTGAAAACGTCTTTGTCATTTGTGACTTCTCTTACAACTCCTGAGTAATGAGTGATGTTTGTGAGTCATTTACTGTATGTTGGAGAGTAAAGGTGCAACAGAACACACACACACACACACACACACACACACACACACACACACTAGTGGCCTGCTACTGTTTTTCACCTTGACAGGATATTCAGCTTTGACATTATCGATCTCAAACCCAACATCTGACTCATGAACACACACACACGGTTTATCGTCATTTAGGGAAACAAATCAATCACCAGCTCTCAACCGAAGCAATAATGTCACACACACACACACACACACACACACACACACACACACACACACACACACACACACACACACACACACACACACACACACACACACACACACACACACACACACACACACACACACACGATTTCTTTTTTTTTTGGCAAGTGACAGTTTTTAGATTTCCTTTTTTAAATAAAAATAGTGAAATTATTCTTTTTAATTCTATATTGGTGACAATTATGAGAAATTATTTTGTATATTTACCCAATTTAAATATAATTAAAATAAAGAAAAACATACAACTCTATGTTTAATTATAATTTCCAACGTCTCCCTCTCCATTCAATTCATTCGATTGAGCCACGCGGCGCCTCGACCCCCCCCCCCCCCCCCCCGAGAGAGAAGGCACATTACAGTCAGGACCGTGTCACGGTTTCACGTTCAGACAAAGCAAAAACAAGTTTGATTCAAACCAGTACTAAGCTCGCACATAAAAACAATTCTTGCCCCATTTTGCTTGTTCTGCGTTTTCTTCTTTTTGTCTATTCTCGTGTTCAGCGTTTACTGTAAAGTGTTCGCAGGACAAAAACACGCTCCACTTGGATCATTTCAAGAGAAATTGAGACAAAATTGCTGTTTTCTGCTGCAGCCTTTAGCCCTGCAACACACACACACACACACACACACACACACACACACACACACACACACACACACACACACACACACACACACACGATGTATAATTAATTCAAATAAAAATCTGCTTTCTTGACCTTGGAAACACTTTTTGACAAAACGATCTCAACACCACATCTTAAAAAGTCTGTCCTGTACTCCCGCTGCAGAACAGCTACTTCATTTGGATTAAACATTGTGGATTCATTCGTCGGTTTCCAAGTTCAGCAAGCAATGAAAGAGAATAATTAATGTGCATTTCAGTTGGATTATTATCATAAAAATGTAAATGAGTCTATTTTCAGACAAAGATCGGGGCACAGCTGTGCTGCAAAGTCTTTCTTTTAATCTTTAATCTGGATGACACAGTTCTCACTTCTGCAGAGACTCTTATCTGCTGAACCCTAATCTTCAAATATATATATATATAAATAGATTCAGTCTCAAATGTTGTGAATATTATGTTGTATTCATCTCAACGTCCAACCAGTGAACTGAAACCTCATTAAACTTTAATGTCCGTCTCTTCACCTGAGGATTTATGATCAAATCTTCAATATGTACCATTACTGTAATATAAGCTACAAGAGGATAATGTTGTTGTGTTAACTTTGTGTTCTTACAGGAGCTCATCAGCCATGTGGCCCACAGTCAAACAGACTGATTAAAGTCTCCACGCATCAGTTTCATCATAACCTTTAGCTAATAAAATGTCATATAAGGGCTGCTACAGCGAATTCAAGTCTGTGAACAAATCTATGGCAACTGGTGACATGAAGACATTTGAGAAGAAGAGAGATTTAATAACGGGTCATGTTGGGAAGACGAGAACACAATAAGCTTTTGGTACAAGTGATCAACACTGAAGCTAAGCAACATGTCGTGCAGCCGATACAGCGCTGCAGAATGTGTTCGTGCACATCCAGCCACTTGTTCGTCTCCCAAAGGAGCTTTAAGAGGGCACTGCTGCAACAACCTTTATGGTCAGAGGTGCTACAAACATTCTGGTTTAGGTGTTAGTGAACGCCTTTATGTAGAAGTTAGCTTTAGAAGTGGCTAGTTGTTCAATATTACATTTACTTAAGTTAACTAAACAATGTAGTTAAGTCCTTTAACATTAGTCCCAACACCAGGTATTTCTTTTAACTTGGTTTTGTATTAATGCATTATCTACACTGAGCTACTCAGGTGTGCCAACGTGTCATGCAGTTATTATCCATGTAGAGTTTAAATGTGTTGATCTAAGGCTGGGGCATGATTGACAGCTAAATCAGATTATTTTTTAAATGTATGGGGGTGGGAGAGTGTTTGATGCTTCTCTACCCGGCAACAGAGCGCTGAGTCATCTCTGTCGCAGCCCTCCCACGCCTACCCACGCTGCACTGCTCTCGTTCTCTCTCAGTGGTGGAGATGCATGGCCACGGACACGATACCAAAACTAACTGCATCACTTGATCGGGCCCACAGATGACAAAAACACACATTTACTGTAAACGAGGGGAGCCTTCATGGAACAGGGCTGGCATGCGTGGGTGTGTGGTGTGTGTGTGTGTGTGTGTGTGTGTGTTTGTGAACCTTCTTCTACCAATATATGGAAACTGATACCACTTATATAGTGAGAAACAGAGCAAAGAGTGAGAAAGAGAGTGAGAGAGATATTGTGTGTGTCTTTATTCTACTGACCACCTCGAGATCGACTCTCAGACGCAGTTTCATGAGACTGATCAACACTGACATCCATGAAGGTCACGATCTCTCACGACGTTCCACAGGAGAAACGGCTTGGCTAAATTAAAAACATTACAACCCTCCTCCGTCTCTTTACCCCCAAATGTTTCAGGAATGACGTTTGTTACTTTTTCCAGCTGCTCAGCTGGAAGCCCATGTTATACTTTCCACATCGACGTGGCCACAAGGAAACAAGGGTCCCTGCAGTTCTGGACGTGAGAAGAACAAGTAAATGACCCAATACAACAAAAGTGGTTCATTCTTAATATTAATAGATATTAATGTTGAAGCAGTTTCTACTTTTAAGCAGAGAACTAGTCCGTTGATGTTGTATTTTTGTAAACCAATCCAGAAAATACTGCAGATAGTAGTACCTCTGATTAAAAAGCATCTCTTCTCTTTGCATAGGAATACAGTTGTGTGTACACTGAACATCATTGCACACACAATCAATGGAAAGACACGAGAGGGTCAGATGTCACCTTGGGCCAATTTTGGCGAAAACACAACGGTGCGAGTTGAAATGTTTCAATTTGTGCCAGAAATGGTGCAAATCCCAGAGTTTCATGACTCTACTTCATATACTGTATGTACGGAGACGACAGCAAAGAGGAGAGTAAAGTAAAAAGGAAGAACTGGAGTTGGCTAGCATAGCAACTTAGTGTTACCTAGCCAAAAGGCTAGCTTCTGACACTGCACATCCATGCATTAAAGTGATGGTTTCATGACAGTAGCAGCGAGCTGATAATCAGACAAACGGATGCATCAGTGAAATTATCACGACTCAATCAGCCACATACAACGTTATCATGCTCAACATCAGCACGCCAGAGAGCCGACCTCCAACATGGCTCTCAGAGGTGCACAATGCCAAGTGGAGCCGATACAGTCCGATGTTCTGAGTTTGGCTGGATGCATTGATGTAAAGTGATACGTGGTGGCTACACTGCGAGTACTACTGGACCCACCATTGAGAAAAAGCTACCTTTCATCTTCCAAGTGCATGCATGTGCAACACATTACTCAACAATCAATACAGTCATCTACAGCTAGCCCACTCAACAAAACCTTTAAGTGGATTGAAAATGTGAACCTGACACAAACGTCAGTACAGATTGTGAAACTCCCACTAACGTCACTCAAAGACTCGTTCCTGTACACAGACTGATGAAGGTGAGTAAAGATGGAGCTCTTTGATCACCTTCCTCCATCAGCTGCTGTAATATCATCAGGATATACTTTCACTTCAGTCCTTCACAGGTGCGGCGGATTATACGTGCCAAATATATATAGCCGATATATTCTGCTAAACAAAGTCGACACATTTGTCCTCACGGTGCTACTCAGCGCGTCGGTTATCATCCTGTCAGATTACACGTTATATATTTCTAATTTTAACGCGTCGCTGTGGACTGAGAAACCTCTTTTGCATGCGGTGCTATTAATTGATCAAGGAAAATCCCTCAATATGATGTATACGATAAACTCATCAGCTGCTTTGTGAAAACTTAAGAGAAATTAAATGAACATCAAAGTCATTCAGCAAATACCAGCAAAGTTCGAAAAACCTTTTCAATATTTTCCATCTCTTGAATCCTTGTTGCCTCTTTAGCCACAAGTTTTCTCCAGTCTTACAAATAAAAGAACGTAAAACATTTTAAAGCAGAAACGCTGATTTAGAATGACGGCGCACTTCTCCGTCCTCTACCAGACAAAACAAGAAACTTGTTGATAAATACCAGCCAGTGTTGAAGAAGAAAAAACTGATGTCCAGCTTGCTTTCACTTACCAGTTTGTCAGTCTTCATCCTGCTCTTCATCAGAAAGTCTTCACTGCAAACTAAGAAGAGCAAAGAAAGAGAGAGGAGAGGAAAAACAAGAGAGAAGGAATGTTTTAATCACTCTGAAGGAAGCCAGTTATCTTCCCACACACATTGCTGAGTGTACTAACGCAGACACAGACACACACATTTACACAGAGATACCTCCAAAGGTCAAGGACGAGTCAGGAGAAAAGAGTTAAGAAGGGAGGATAGAGAGTAAGAGAGTAAGATAAAATATAAAGGAGCCAGAATAGAAAGTATGAATGAATAGAATGCAGGAAGAAACGTAGATGAGCGGGAGGAGAGCGCCGAGAGAGAAAGAATAAAGTGCAGGGCTTGGCTGAGTCATCAGCAACTACCACTTCCTTTCAAGAGTGGCCAACTTTCTGAGTCAAAACACACACACACACACACACACACACACACACACACACACACACACACACACACACACACACACACACACACACACACACACACACACACACACACACACACACACACACACACACACACACACATACACACACACACACACACACACACACACACACACCAGCTTCAAACTGCTCCCACTATTTTCCCTCAGATATGGGTTGACTGTGTGTGTGCGTGTAAAAGCCTGAGACCTGACCTTACTATGCGGTGTCATGAGAAACAATCTGCAGCTGCATTAAAAAATAAACAGCTTTTCCCTTTTTCCCAGAATTCCCAGAGGCCTGGTCTTTAAAATAGTATCCACTCAGGGAGGGGTTACTAAACTGCCTTATTAGAAGTTCATCATTTCAAATTCTTCTTCGTCTTTCTGACATCAGAACATGGGTTAAAGTGAGACTGTAACTTCTGAGGGAAGAAATAACTTCATGAGCATAAAACATCAGTTTTGAGGGTGGGGGGGTACAGTTCCAGAAATGAGGGAGGAGTTAATTATTTTTGTGATCATGGGGGAAATGGACGGCAGACAGGCTTTGACGAGGGGATCGAGCTGTTGCAGGTGGTGCATTTGGCTTTACAGATGAGCTTGGAGATGGTGGCTTCTGACGCTGGCGTGAAGTTGGAGAGGGTGCTGGTGGGTGGTTGGACCGTGGTCGCCATCCAGAGTGGGTCCGTCGAGGGGGGCGCCTGATGAGGCCAGCTGTAGGTGGATGTTGCTTACTTTGGAGCTCAAAAATTGCAGAAAGTCAGTGCAGCGTTCAGGGGAGATATTAAGAGGGAGGGTTCTGGGGGGCTGAAGAAGGTGGCTGACTGTTGAGAAAAGGGCTCTCGTGTTACCGGTGCCAGGGCTGATGAGGTTGGAGTAGTAGGTGGATTTGGCAGTGGAGACGGCGTTCTTGTAGTGATGTAGGTGATCAGCATAGATGTGGGTGTGTACTGATAGTACGGTCTTCTTACACAGTCAAGTCGACGACCAGTTGTTTTGAGCCGTCGAAGGTCGGAGGTGAACCAAGGAGTGGTGTGGGCGAAGGAGACTGTGCGTGTTTGGCCTTTATTATGGGTAGGAAAGTTAACATGTTGTGTGATACTAAGACAGTCGAGGAGTGAGATGAAGTCATTGGCAAAAACACTGGATGGGTCGTCAAAGTGGATGTTAAAGTCTCCGGTGAGACAGTGGGGGACATTGCACATACAGATGTTAATAATGAGGAATATTCAGTGAGAAAACAGCAGAGGGTTCTGGTGGTCTGTAGATGGTGACAATAATGATGGGTTTGGGGCCTGAGAGTTTAACAGCTAGACATTCAAAAGAAGAGTGATGGGGGACAGTGACAGCAGTGACTTTGATGTCCTTACGGTAGAGCAAGGCGAGACCACCCGCCCCTCCCGGTGTTGCGGGGTTTACACATATAGGCAAAACCCGGTGGAACGGCTTTATTTAACTGGGAGAAGTCATTAGGCTGTTGCCAAGTCTCGGTGAGGCATAACAAGTCGAGCTTTCTGTCCACAATGAGCTCAGAAACCAGCAGGGCCTTACTGGTGAGAGATCTTACATTGAAAATAGCTCGTTTCAAGCATTCAAGTGGCGCATAGGTGGCTGGATCCGGTAGAATCCACACACGGAAATGTTAATGGTGACCTCTGAATCATTACAGATGGATTCATCTTGGATACTTAGTGTAAACTTCTGTAAATCAGAGCACTTAAAAACATCTACACCCTCAGCCCAGACCAGTATTTACATGATATTTAGGAACTTGTCATCTTGTTTTACATATCGTCACAGCAGTAATGAGACTGATGGAGTGAAAACGAACATGACTGCATCATCCTGAGAATGCACCATCCCGTTCTTTGTGTTATCTGAAATTCAAAGCTCTTGTACAGTCAGATGTAACCTTGTATCATGCATTCTGATACTGTTTGCTATGTTTAAGCACTGCAGAGACGCAACAGACCTGACATAATCTACAATATCAAAAAGTGAATCCTGGATTTGGCCACTATTCTGAAACAGCTGTAAATATTCACATTATAAATCCGCCTCTGTGGTTACTGGGATACAAACTAATACCCGCCCCGAACCGCTCAGTGTCCTATCCGGAGGAAATCATGGGAACTCGAGGCCAACTTCGTAAATACATACATCCTCCTCTGCAGTTCCCACGCTTTTCCCAACACACACAGATTCATTTGCTAATAGACACACAAGCAGACCTTATTATGTGTAGTTATGATGGCAGTGACAGAAATGGGGAACACACAGATCATTGCACCAGATGCCACTGTAGTTCAGCCTGGCTAATCACACACACACACACTGTGTATTGGTGATGAACAGGATATGACAGTTCTGCAGTGTTACCGCTGCACTGCAGACTGTATGTACCAGTTCCTGGTAGAAGACGATCAGGCTAGAAGCTCTCCTGCATTACCACAGTACAGCCGCTTCACCCTTCAGCTACAGTAGCCTTAAAGATCACAGTTTACTGTAAACACGGATTGAAAATAAGGAAATACTATGTAATATATATATATATATATATATATATATATATATATATATATATATATATATATATATATATATATATATATATATATATATATATATATATATATATATATATATGAACAATATGGTGGAGGTCCTAAATGACCACAGACACAGAAAAACAATCTAAAAAGCGAGAGACATAATTGTATTTTGCATATTTTAAGTCATTGTTAAACTAGTTTCCAACTAAAGTCAATAATATACTTCAGAACAACCACTGAATAAGTCTCTAACAACTAAAACATCTGCTAAACACAAACTGTTGATGTCAGCCAGACATATTTTAAGACATCCTCTGATGGTCAAAAAAAGAATTTAAGACAATAAAAAAAGGACAACAATACAACTGTTGTCTATATAAAAGCATCGAGTCTTTCAAGGCACTGAGCAGGATTTTCCTAATTAAAATGTCATATAATTACTTTTCCTACAAAGTCTTATGGCTGTTAGTAGTCTGTCCACATCTGTCACTGCAGAGTCCTTCTGCCTGCAGCTCTGAATTATTTCTGGATGTTCAGGGCATTTTATATTCTTTTTGGCAGCGTTTGGTTTTCGCCTTTTAGCGTCTGAACCCAAACCACAGATTCTATCTTTTGCAAACAGTTTAAGTTGTTATGGCTGTTGTGTTACATGAGCAAAACTGTGCTTACTAATACATCCAGCAAATACAGACACATAGAATCTCTCAGAGCTGTTGTCCTGGTCACCTGACCTGTAAGCCGTTACTCGGCGAGGGAAGGTGAACTTCTAAACAATCTAGAAGTTGTCTACAGGTGTCCGAAACAAAACGCAACTCTGATGGAGCTAAAAGTCTAAATCAGTTGATCCTTCGCTAAACCCCGCCACGATACATACAGAGTATTGTTCTTACTGCAGGACAGACTAAGGTCATGACTGGATTAGCAAACAGATGGCATATAATAAACGTCTTCCTCACTTACAGATCGGAGCACTGCTGATGGTCGGAAGCTGCAACAGTCTTTGCTCCTACATTGTCATTGACTCATTTAGAAACTCCCATGCTGAGTCACCAGCAGTTTCTTCCACCTCTTTACTCTGTAGGACGTCCTGCAGGGGGGGGGCGAGGGGTCTAACTGCTGGCCTCACTCCAGGGTACTTGGAAGAGTCACCCTGAGTTGGTCTGAGTAACTTCCTGCAGCGCTGCTTTTCCCACCCTGAGAACTTTATTTAACAACGTTCAGGACATTAAGTGTTATTGTAAAGTCAGACAATCATCAAGGTCCAATCCAAAAAGGTCTCAAAATATATTGTGTATATGTACAGTATATACATCTTATATTCTGTTTAGTGTGAAAGATGTACTCCACTAAATTAGCCTAATAAATACAAAGTTAAACATTTCCATCAGTCTCTTAACCGGTCCTTTCCACCTCCTCAAAACAACACTTCCACCTCCGTCCTCTAAGATATGACTCTAACTTCACTGCTTGCTGTGGTGACGTGAAGTGGAACAGTTGTCATGTTTTACTATGGAAACTAGTGGGTATGGTCCAGCACCCACACACTAATGTGCTGCATCTCTTTTATTGTTAATGGCACAGTCATTTATTCATCATGCACAGGGGAGTTGTGTGATATTAGTGTAAATCTGAAGGCTGTGCCACTATAACTAATGTTGCATGCACAGTTCATACAGCTACAGTAAACAGCTGCTGCCTGACTGGCTCCTGAAGTAGTTTTAAAAACAAAAACACACTATAGGAAAAGTGCAAATCAAAGAAGAGCAGTGGTCACTCAGCCACACTGAGTCTCAATAAGAGCTCATCATTGCCTCAGGCCTGTATTACACTGTAGTGTTTATTGTTATCCCCCCCCTGAAACATGAACTCCCCGCCTCACATCGCTTCTCCTTCCTACAATATTCCCTCATTCTCATGCAGTCCAGTCATGTGTCAGAGCGAGGATCTGACTCACTAGTTTTGAGGTGGTACACTGAGACGCTATTGTGTTTCTGATTAGCCCACCCCGATGAATGGACAGACACACGGGGGGGGGGTGGAGGATGGGTGAGGGAATTTTCCCCTCAGAAAAAGTGGTTTATCCTGCGTCAGCCTTTGTGGTGCTGCCAATGAGTAGGAATATTAGTAAGTGGAGGATTTGTGTGTGTGTGTGTGTGTGTGTGTGTGTGACGGAGAGAGAGCATGTGTACGTCTTTCCACTGATTAATGCCAGAGTGAGACCACCTGGGTCTCTGCTGCAGGTGGGAGGTTTTAGTTATTGAAACTCTTACTTTAATAAAAGCGATGCAGTACTCTGATGTACTGGATTAGTATCATGGTCCACTCATGACTGAAAAGATGTACTATTTTGATAAACGATTAACCATTTACCAAGCAAGAAATGCTAAATATTAAATGGTTCCAAGTTCTTAAAAAGGTGAGAACATTTACAGTACAGTACATCTTGCTAAACAAAACAAAGTCAGATTGTATAGAAGCCTATGAGAAAAAGATCCTCGTAGGGAAAAAGTTACCTACGAGGATCTTTTTCTCATAGGCTTCTATACAATCTGACTTTGTTTTGTTAAGTCTCTATTGATCATTTCAATTCTTCTTGATGTTCATTTTGTAAAATATGGTTGTTGGATGAATTGTGATAAAAAAAAATGTTTAGACATTCATTCATTCATTCATTCATGTAATAAATCATTTAGGTGACACAATCAGGACAAAAACACTTTTGGCTAGTTTTTGTTTATGTTCAAATAATTAATTAAAGACATTCTCATCAACTCATCAAGTTATACTTTGGTGCCAAATAGCAAATGTTAGCATGCTAACACATTATACCGGCTTACCATCATCATGTTAGCATGTACTGGAAGTACAGCCTCACAGAGCTGCTCGCCTGCCTGTTGCGTCTTAGTGTTGTATTCTTTCTGTGGAAACTAGATTGCTGTTAAAATTTAATTGTAACTAATGTGATCTGAAGTTGACAACAACAGCAACTGTTCTCTGTGAAGAAGCAAGTGATAAACACTGTGGAATATTCCTTTAAGGAATGAACTTTAACATCCTGCGTAGTGGCCTGAAATGATGCTTCACTGACCCCCAATACTGGTAACACACACACACACACACACACACACACACACACACACACACACACACATTAGCCTAATGCATTGCCACAGCTGTCTCTGCCTTCACTGAGCTCATCCACTGTGTGAACCACAGCCTGATTGCTTCTCACTGCTCTCCCCTACTGTCACCAATCAATACCACCAGCTGACACACCAATCAAAATCAATACCCCCCCCCCCATTCCTCAGGGGGCGAGGTTTCAAACATTCACCCTCTGGAAATGACAGAGGTTGAAAGACTCGCTGACTGAGGGCTGGAGGGCACAAACACGCTGAGCCTTCATTGCAGCACACAGACACGCCTGCTGATGGGGTGATGTGGAAAACACTGCCCTCTTCTGGCAACAACCAGGACGCACACTAAGGTCAACGAGGTCATTTCCTGTCAGTGACATGTTGAGAATAAAATGGAGCCTTTCAAAAACCGGACGGACAAATAAAATACTTTTTGTGGATACATTTATAAATGTATATTCTTTATATGAATAAGTATGGCATGAATATAATCTTAGATGCCCTAAAAGAGCATGTTCTGTGCATTCAGTCATATCACAGATCATAGCCCATCACAAGTTTATTTATACGTGTTCCTTTTTAGGCTTTTAACAACCTTTTTAATATATAAACCTTTAATATATCATATTAATACATCATATTAAACTGCTGTGATTTTGCTTTGCTGCAGAACTCGTTGTGCAGATGGATATTAAACAGATGTGGATCCTAAACTAAACGTCATGTCTGTGCTTTTCCACTAGGTGGCGATATAAGCCTGTGTTTAGCACAAGGTGACGACATTGGCTTCACGTCCATTCACAAAGTAAAATGTGTTTATTAGAAAATAAAGATTTAAACATGGTGTTTTTTACTTTAAAGGCTTTAAGACCTTGAAACATTCAGGTGTTTGTTGGTCATTTATGTGACATAAAAACATGTCAGCATGCATAACACAGCCATATTTGTTCTGTTAATTGCAGTGTGCTGTGGATTTGATCTTTGACCTTTTCTTTCACTGTTGTCCTCACAGGAAGTTGTTGTCGCATCAGCTCAATTAAAGAAAAGCAGATATGTAAATGCATGAGAGGCAAAATAACATTTTACATGACAAGATAAGGAATTGTCGCGTGATAACTTTATTTCTTTCTGAACAGAGTTTCAGGCTCCACCACCACTTCCTCTGTGAAGGCACTGGGTGCAGGTCTTTACTGGAAACCAGTAGCTCTGACTAAAAACCCCACTGTAGTAGTATATGGTGCACACTAGTAACCGTTAGTTAGCGATGAACTGCACAGTGTGAGACGGTTAACCCCTCAGTGGCATCTACACAAGAACTGTCACATCGTCCATCCTCCCAGGTGCACCCTGGAGTAGCATCTGACTGGAAACCAGCAGCTTTAACTGGAAACCAGCGAGGTCGCCCAACAATACCTGCCCACAAAAACCTTTGTGTATTACGGATGTGAGCGGTTACTACTACAATTTCAGCAAGAGCAATTCAAAGTCAAATCAGGAAGAGGATTCATTTCAAAGTTCAAGTACTGATAACAGACATGAGTGTTGCCTATTAAGGTATGAAAATGAATGCTGTCACAGTTCCTTATAGTCTCACTGTCCTACTGTACAAGTCCTCCAAACCTCCGCAGACACAGAACACCTCCGAAGCAAAACTTCAGTCTTTCTTATTCATCCATTCTGCTGGACACTTTACATCACCACAAAACATTAGCTGCTTTCTAGTTTTCTGTGCAGCCAAATCTGAAACTTTCTGAGACATTTTTGGAAGAAACAACACAACACAGCCTTCTAACCACCTTCCTTTGTGGAGGCACAGTAACACACACACACACACACACACACACACACACACACACACACACACACACACACACACACACACACGATAAGAAAGCCACCCACGTAAACTACATGTCCTGTAAATTATCAGCTGATAAGATTTAAGAACATAAACAGTGATAAGACAGGAATGCTTCTGCAAGGTTAAGCTGATCAGCTTAACTAGAAAATAAAAAAGGTTACAGCTGGCTGCAGGAGCGACATATATGCACACACACACACACACACACACTGCACCCACTCACTCATACAGTATGCACAAACAACCTCATAAACCTCACACAAACCTAAGCGCCTGAACACTCAACATGCACTCCTTCACACACGTTTGCAATTCCCTCAGTGAACCAATGATCCGTCATGTGAAAATCTCATAAAACTAATTTTGTGGTTTCCATTTTTTAACCTCAATTGAAGGATCTTGTTCCTCACCAACCCTCAGGCTTTCCAAAGTCGCTCAAAGCCCATTGGCTAATTTGAACTATGCAGCACGTCGCCTGTCGAGCTACAAACAAGGCTGCTGTTATTAGTTCCTGAAAAGTTTAGATGTTGGAGATAAGAGGGTTTGTTTTTTTTGCATTGTAGGGGTATTATGTCAAAATCCAGGTTTGAAAGTGACAGAAAAAGAAGTGCTACCGTCTCCGTGCTGTGAGTGACACACGTGTTTGCATTAACATGCACTGTGGTGACGCACACTGACTGTACTGTGTAGATTCCAATGCAGACTCAAGAATCCTGTCAATCAACATCTCATCACCATCAACGGTCATACCTGTGACACTGGAGACTCCTGAGGGTCCAAAGAGGATCTGAAGCTTTTCATTTACAAGTAAAGCTGCGATTCTAGTGTTAGGGTTCTCCTTTTATTACATGTCAAATGTCTGTACTAAATATGAAGTAAGAAGTGGGAGGAGATTAGTTTAGCTAAGCATAGAGACAGGAAGCAAAGTGAAACAGCTAGCCTGGCTCTTACTAAACAAATACACCTTCCACCTCTAAAGCTCACTAACTACCATATTGTATTGTGTGTGTTTAATCCTTACATTAACAGAAATTGTAGAAATGATGAGTGTTGTTTTGTGTGCTGGAATTATTTCTTGAGAAACACCAGAGTAGCTTTAGAGCAGCATCTCTGGCTAATGCAGATTTTACTGCAACTATTCCCTGACTAACAGCAGCCGAGTGCAGAGACTTCCTGGAGTCTCTGCTGGTTTCCTGACAAACCTCGTGGTAAAGTAGCGAGCTAGCTGTTTCCCCCTGCGACAAGTCTTTATGCTAAGCTAGGCTAATTGTCTCCAAAGCCAATAAGCTCTTTGCAAAATGTCAAACTATTCCTACAAAGACCACTGAAACTACTACTGCTGGAAGTGAAACAGAGTGGCTGTAGATGGAAAACACAATGAAGAAGAGTTAAAACAAACCACTTTGCATCTGTGACTTTATCCACTGCGGTTTGGAAAAGGTTTCATGAGACCAAAGCAAAACGGCAGGAACACAGAGAGGAACAAGGTACTCCTTCAACTGAAGTGAGAACATGAAAATGAATGTGCAGCTGCAAAAGTTTGTATTTTGAGTCATTTAATCAAAACGCACTGTATAAAGTAGAGTTAAGTTACAATCCTCCATTAGTAGTGGAAGCTCTAATTCATTTGTAACAGGAAAAATTACAATTTATGATGATTCACTGGATCCCATTCGGACTACAACTGTGACAGTGAGATGACTACATGCTCATGACTATAGTATCTGTGTGTGTTATGTAAAATGATGCCTACTCATTTGAATGTGTCACTGCACAAATAGACACAAGGTTTACTTTCATTTGAATGAGCTATCTGTGGTTTGCATCTCTCTCTGCAGCAGAAGCCTGTAAAGCCTCAGGAAAGTGAAGCGACCACAGTGCTGTAGTGCAGGCGAAGAGGCAACAGATGAATCCTTGAGACCTCTCCTGTCTAACAGTTTAAACTAGGTGGAGTAATATTTATATTAACAATGGATCAAATGACTACACGCATGTGAAAGGGGTCGCAAACAGCGTCAAACACACAGCATTAACACCCGACCCTGCAGTTTCCCTCAGCTCTACAGAGCGTTTTAGCATCTTTCAGCTCATCGTTTCTGTTTTCCAGCTGCAACCTCACTGTTTGTGTTAATTCTTATCGTTTTAAGCCAAAACAGGAAGCATTTATTTGCAAAAAAATAAAAAGCTTCCAACTGTACACCAGCTCCAAACAGACAGACAGAGTTAGCTACTTGCTGGTGAACACATTGGAGCATTTAGCCGCTAAAAAAGAGCCAAATATTTCCAAAACGAGAGCTTTAAAAGGAAGTTTGAGGCATTAACTTTATAATATGTCATTGTGTTTACAGCTTGTTTCAGTTTTTCAGTGTGAATTTCCCCAGACTTCATTGAGCATGACAGGAAAACGGCGTGGCTGTGCAATATTAACTAAGCTTATATTAATCGGAATCAGGCAATCAACAGCAGCAGATTGTTGAAATCTAGATAGTTTCCTCTTCCTGTATTTTTCTCTCACACGAACGGACGATAAATTTAACTTTTATCTCACTTGGCTGCGACGGATGAATTTGAACTTGGAATGAACTTCACACCTTTGTTTCTCTGCATCTCCATAGCAACATCTCTCGTCTACATTTCCCTTAATGTGTCCAAACTGCAACGCAGCACACGGAGCAACCTGTAATCAGCCAGGTCCTGCTTTGAATTTATTTCCATGCTCACCGACACACAACAACAAGGCTGAATATCACAGTGATACTGGAGGAGTCATTCTTTATCACGATGGGACTTCACAACGCTAAATCAATTTCCTTCCTTATGGCTTTATACTGCAGAAATAGCCATATATATATTTAGCAACCATACACACAGGAAAAAAAGGTTTTAAAATGGTGAATAATATGGAGAGCTGCTTCTCCCTGGTTCCAGAAAAGACTTCAGCTGAGAGTTTAACTTATAACATTAATGGTTAAATATCATAAGTCTTGCAAGTAATGCTGCAAATAACGATTTCCATTACCGATGAATTGACAATTAAATAATTGAAAGTTTTGTCTAGCCTTTAAAATGCCCAGTACAATTCCCAAGAGCCCTGCGAGACGAGTCAAATGACCCAACAGTCCAAATCCCAAAGATCAAAGTCTTTCTTAACCTTTGAGAAACTGAAACCAGAGAATATTTTATATATTTCAGCTTGAAAAAGGGATTAAACTCTGTATAACACCAACAAGTCAAGATGTTCGCTAAGAGAAAGACACAACACCGACTCCTGGCAACAGTATTGCCATATTTGTCAGACTGTTGCTCAAAAGGTCGGCAACTAAATTATGACATCAGGTTAACACCACGTGTGTTTTATTCTTCTTCTTCTTCTTGCTAAGCATCATATGATTTAGTGGCTGGGGATGCAAAATGTTGCAAGAGACAAGAGGAAGCTTGTGCAGGTGAGGTCACTAGGAAGCACAAGGAGGAAGCAAGCGAGCTGCCATCTTTACATCACACACGGAAACAAGACATGATCTCAAAGAACAATACTCTTTAAATTAAAACTCTAATTGTCTCTCTTTCTCTCTCACACACACACACACATTCTGTTTAACCACTGTCATACACACACTCCTGCTCACTCTCACACGTGTACAGTCCCCTCTTCCTCTCTCTCCCTCAAACACAGTCACTCAATATTCAGCTCATATCCGGGTTGGCAGCTCCGTACTTCAGTCTCCAGCCACATGAATGGAGGAAACAGGGGCAGGGAAACCCCATGTCACTCATTATGAAACTCTCACACTCACTCACTCACACACACACACACACACACACCTTTACGTTTCAGTCCAAAAAGGTGTAGAAATGAGGTGGTGACAAAAAAAAGATAAAAGAAAGTTAAACAATGTCATCTCAGGCCATTTTTTTTTTATTTAAAAAAAGTCCTGCTTATTCAGGTTCAGCGTGGGAGGAAACAGAACCAACACATTTCTTAGGAAGTGAAAATAAGAGCAATTACAGCCGGTCGTGTTACGACAGAAAAAAACAAAAAGGAGGAGGGAAAATATTCTCTCAAGTTTGGTGACGATTTCAAACACTGTTGAAAATATTAAAAAGACAAAAATGTTAAATATCGGCCAACAAACGACAAAAAAAAGAAAGAAAATTAATGTCCACTAGGTTTTTCTTTCAACCACACCTCAAGGTCTTCATCAGTGAATGTTATAACTAAGCTTCAGCTTTTTCCAGAGTTTACAACCACATCATCAGTGGGTACAGTTTGCCTCGTTGTCATCGTCTGAGAAAGACTGAGATTCAGTTGAAGGCTCAAAAAAAACATAGAAAGTCAAACTTGACTTCCGTTACGCAACTACTTTTTCCAAGGTCAAGGCCCTCCCGTTAAGGAACTTCCATCCAAGATGGTGGCACAAAAACACACTCAATGACACATTTTAACAGGTATTTGTGCTTTATTTGTGCGCCAGAACAACTACTGAATGGACCTTGAGGAGAGATTGTTTAGTACATGTCCTGGGCACTTCTTTTCAACATCTTAAAAGCAGTCTTACTGTAACATTCAGTTGTCAAAAAAAGTGTAGTTCCTTTAAAACTAAATCCTTAATTATGAGTCTGATTTTGTTTTCACTATTCTAATGCAGCACAAAGTATATTTTGTCAACTCATTATTTGTCAATTTGTTCTGTAATCATTTTTAAACAAAAGCACAATCAGTTGTGTTTTTGAAGTCTTGGTTCTGAGGCAGGAGAACATGAAAGGCGCTCATACTCCCGACAGCACCTGAACGCAGCATCTACCAGTGACTTCTCTGTAGTATTAAAGTATTTAAGTGACGCCCACTGGTTTCTGGTAAGACTCTCCAGGAGGTGACGCTCACAAACCAAACTTCACATACTGATAATGATCAGACTATAAAAAGATCAGTGAAGTTCACACAAGTCGCAAGAATATGAATAATAACTGGATGCAGCTCGTCTGACACTTGTGGTTCATTCATGGATATAACACATGCACACAGAAATATGCGGACAGGGTGTAACCAAGTCAAAGAAATAGCGAAATAGGTCATGTCATTCAATAACTTTTTTGTGTGTAATTCAAAAGAAAGAGGAAGACTGGTTACTATATCTATATCTGACACCGCACACTTCCTTTTATCTTTGCACACCACCCATTACGCATGTGTGAGATATGCAAGGCCTTCAAACGTCCCTGAACTTCTCAGAACACAGCTATCAGTTATGCAGAGTCTACTTCTGTGCACAAAGTGTTCAAATGTCGCTGTGAAGTTGCACAAATTCAACCTGGAGTGACTGCAGAGTTTCATCAAAGTCACAAACGGTTTCCTCGTTTGTGACTTTGAGGATGTAAATCTGTGAAGTTGAGAATTTATGAGTTGTATGCTTTTAATTCATAAAATAAAATGAACTGTCAGACTTACCCCACATCACTGGCGGTCAGGCGCAAACTTTGCACTTCTTTTCTTTTTCAACTCGGTCAACATTTGTGAGGCGCGCACTAAGCACCAACACTGACAAGTTTTCTTTCACTTTCAAACTTTTGCACTGCGGGATAAAAATCATCTTGAACATCTAGCAAACCATGTGCGAGCCCCCTCTCTCCCTCTCTCCCTCTCTGTCTGTCTGTCCTCCATAACTTTAATTGCTGCACAAGGGATGTCCCATGCAGCTCCACCATTCATACTGAAGTGTCTGCGAGAGACTTCTAGTGTAATACATTTTTCGTATTTTTGGTCACACCCACCTTCTGTCAGTCCTTCCCTCTCTGCTGCAGTAGGGGAAGCCTCGTCATGTGTGGAGCTCTTTGGTTGTCATCAGTGTTAAACTGGATGCAGACAGGGAGACATACTTCTATCACTGGTCTCAGTTGTTTAAAAAGGTACTAACATCACTGACCCTTGTGAACACTGGGGTGAAGTATCAGTGACACTATGCAACCCGTGTGGTAAGCGTGTCCAAAAAGATGTCGAGGCATGTTGTAATTCTGTCCAGCAAGCTTCAACTTATTCCTCCAAACAAGACATGACAATCCATCCAATAGTTGTTGAGATGTTTCAGTTTGGACCAAAGTGGTGGACAGATCATCTTACACAGCCTATAGTGTCAGGAAATCTGCTTTCTGTGCTGTATCGTTGTGCATGAGAACTTACCTCACTGATGTTCCCACTACGATTGTTCTTCAAGTTCTTGCATCCAGTCCAAGCAGGGGAACTCAAACCTACTTATATGTAAGGAGCTAGTGCTGTATGCAGTGTTGTGGGTTTCTTCAAGTGCAATTTATACACCCGCAAATCATGGAAATTACAATCCTCTCATCCTCAATCAACACACACTGAAGAACAAACTGTTCTGGAAAAAAATATACTAATCATACAGGACATTCAGATATATGAAAAGCTGTCATGCATTCATAAAGAAATGTCAGGGAAATTCAGCACATTTTCATAAGGACGCACGTAGAGGAAGTAAAAGCAGAAGTTGTGGCAAAAGCTGGGGTGACTCCCTGCAGCTCGTTTCATTTTAATATTGATTACTTGCTCAAAAGTACACGCCGACTATTAGTAGAGGGGAAATGGTGTCGTCGTCACCGCTTTGCATGTTTAGAAGTGTCCACCTCTGTCAGTAATTGTTCCCCCTCCAGCCTCAATGGGATAATATGATGACTTCCTCTTGCGTTCACACACGTCTGTATGTGGAATGTGGAACGAGAGGAACCCTGTCCGGTTTCTGCTTCAATGCTAAGTGAGCAATTTGCAGAAACAAAAGCTGCTCGGAGCGTCGGCAGATGCTGCGTCATGTTGGTATAATCAACTCCTCCCAGTACAAATGTTAAATAACTTTGTCCCACAAATAACCCACATTTCATCTTGTGATAAGATGATCCTGAGGAACGGACAGCAGGGTTTCTGTACGTTGGACTGGGATGTAACATGTTCTTTTTAATATATATACAAATATTGTTTTGGTTGAACATATGCAAAACACACATTTTCCTGCCAAGAGTTACATGAGAAGGTTGATACTGCTTTCATATTTGAACATATTATATAAACATCTATCCTGGTGAATGATGAAATATTTAAAGCACATAACCCAACGCCAAACATTGACATTAATTAATGTTGTGCTCTTATTTCACAATCAAACTCTAGTATCAATTACTCAAACAGGATTCTTTAATAAGTAAATGCAGAGATTCTGCTGCCTTTTGAAATCCTCTTCTTCTCTACGTTGCTATATTACACTGAGGTGTGTCTCCTTGGTGGTTTTATAAAACACGCTGCTGTCAGAGTCCTTGAAAGTGTCCTTTGTTGGGTTATTTATGTAAGAGTTAAAAGTACTCTGTGACACTGTGTGTAGAGTTTGGACGTGAGAAAAGCCACAGGGTTTTCACTGCGTGTTCACTGCGACACACTTAGATTGGCTTATTGTGGAAACAAACAGGATTTCTTTCCCTGAAGGCAGAACTCTCTTTCCCACAGGCTCAATACAGACACACAGTCATTACACTGGCTGTTTCCCAACACGCCTCGGTGTAGTCTGGGACTAAACACAACTCCCACATTATTACACAATCTTACATTCTGTTGGCCATTTAAATCTGATCCTGATTTACAACAAATCCAACCATAGAAAGGTTCAGCTGCCAGTGTTATTGAGTCAATATTTAGATTATCTGTTGGAAAGAAGACCAACCCTGGAGCTGATAAAGAGACACACTGCCTCACTAACAGCTACAAGTGTGTGAACATAGTTTCCTTTGGCAAGAGCGGAGGTTCTCTACTTGTTGTGATGTGTAGTTTTGTTTTTTTATTTATTTCTCAATCTGCATTCTTGTCTGAGTTTTTGTTCTCAGACCAAGAACAATTTCAAGGTCTACAGCCAAGTACAGTCATAAACAATATTACTTCATACATATATATATATAAAATTATAAATATATATATGTATAAAATATATATTATATATAAAATATATATATATATATAAAATATATATAAATATATATAATATATAAAATATATATAATATATAAAATATATATAATATATATAATATATATATATTTAGATATAAAATATATAAAAATTATATAATATATAAATATATAAATATAGATAATATAAATATATATAATATATAAAATATATAAAATATATATAATATATAAAATATATATATAATATATGTCCAATATATATATTATAAATCAAATATATATTATATCAAATATATATAATATAAAAAATATAAATGATATATAAAAATACATATTATATAGAAAGATATATTATATATATTTTTAATATAATATATATATATATAATATCCCCAGAAGCCCTTTTGTACCCGATGGCACAATAAAATATACATAAATAAACTCCCAAGAACGTGAGTTTGAACGTGGCACACTCTGCATTGAAAAAGGCAAACTAGGAGACGAGCAAAAAAACATAAAAAGGTAGGACTTAGCTTAGTCATTGGAAAGTGAAAGAAATATAAAAAATATCCTAAATAAATAAAATAGGACCACAGAACCAAAACAATACATAAAAACTCCCAAAGTCTTAACAAAAATGTACAATGTCTGCATAATGCCGTGTCTTATAAGGTGGGAAAACCACTATTGTATTTTGAGGATAATTGTCGTAGGCGTAAATGTGTAATTTAACATACCAGGTAGTTAAACAACTTTTTGATAGTTTTAACCTTAGCGATGATGCATGAAAAGCAGGTATTTGTTCATAAGTCCATCAGTCTGTCAATGTTTGTAATAGCCTATTATTACAGAATTAAATTACAACACAAGCACGACAGGCCCGTTCATATCCTGCATGGCTTACTGGTGAATTCAAAGTTACAGCGCAAACGCTCTTCAAACGAGTTTCGTGCAGCGGGCGAGAGAGCGACACATTCATCAACGTCAGACTACACAAAGCATGATCAGGAATCAGGTCACATGAAAAGAGATGCGTAAAAACAGACGCAGGATCCATATTCTTCTATTTTGAAATGAATTCAAATGAGACAGAGCAAACTATAACTAACTGCTAATTGTAAGCGTCACAAAATGGTCAAATTATCGCACATGATGGCAGAATTGTCGTAAAAAAACAATAATTAATGTACATCTGGCAGACAGATGATACAATGTGTGTGTGTGTGTGTGTGTGTGTGTGGGTTTGAAAGGAGAAATTGAGAAAGAAGACCTAAACACACATTTCAAGAACAAGTCTGTGTACACACAAACAACATGCATCTTGCAATGAGCTGCAGTTACTGAAATGCTTCAGACGGCTGGTAAAATATGAGATTCCTCTCTTCCTGCTTCACCAGTATTAAGACTTTAACTCGGAACACAGTGCGGGCCCTGCGGCTTCACAAGAGCACGGATACAATTAGCTTATACAAGTTCAGGAAAGAGTCCTTTAAACAGCTTTCAGTGGAGACTCCAAGACTAATTAAACCACCAGACTTTGAGCTTCTTAAAGACACACCGAGACGCCTACAAGCTGTTCCAGTTCCTGTCGGCCCCGGACTCCGTTTACGCGTCATGTGACATTTCCCTGGAATGTTTTTTTTTTTAAGACCTGTTGACTGAACGCTGCACGAGTTTCCAGGAAACCACAAGCACATTATCAGCAGGTTAAACACAGCAAGACGCTGAAGGCTTGGTTATCTTTCAAATTACATTGGACACACATTTAAACATGATATACTTCATGGGTGGCATGTTGGCGTAGTGAGGAGGTCTACTGCGGTGGCAGCGATAAGATTTAATCTAATAACTAGGTTCTTACAAGTTCAATGCAGACGTGTGGAAGTAAACTTTTTATCTTCTTAATCTTTCTCTCTTTCATCTTTAATAGTATTTATCGGTCTTTCATTTTGGAGCATTAAAGCTGCATTTAATACTTTTCTCGTACCAGAGGCAGCGGAACAAGCTAAAGAAAACACAAAACTGACCAATATCACCTTAACATGTTCACACATCCAGCCGACAGAGCAACACTCAATACATTTGGAGTCAATATTGACTCTCCTGCTGTCATTACCGACTCTAAAAACGTCGTGTTCTTCGTTGCTCACGCCTCAGATGTCACAGAGAACTGATTATTATTAGAGCATTAGTGGTGAAGTATCAGTGTTTCCGTCAAGTGTGCATCCAAACAACTGGGAATGTCGATAAAAGCCAGGAAGTACGTTAGACATAACACAAATAACCACATAAAGTATGAGTCATGTCAGATCCTTGGAAGAAGGTTTGTTTAATACTTTGCTCAGCAGAAAGCACAATGAATGTGCTGGTCCACCCACATTTAAACACCAGAGCTTAACAGATGTGTCAAATCCGGTGCTTTGTTCCCAAACCAGGAAAATTAGCCTCGATATGAGGAAGAGCAGACTTACAACAGAGACAAAAGACATCATTAAAACCAGCTCTTTGCACAACCAATCACTGACTAGCATTAACAGAAATGTGCCATGTGTAGGCAGCAAATGATGAGCTGTACTGTAAAATAAAATACTTTTTTTTAAAATAAAAACACATTTTAGCGTGTAAAGACTTTGATGCAAGGAGCTGCTCTGTGTGTTGCTGCTCTGTGTGTTGCAGCTCTGTGTGTTGCTGCTCTGTGTGTCGCAGCCCTGCGTGTCGCAGCCCTGCGTGTTGCAGCTGTGTGTTGCAGCTGTGTGTTGCTGCTCTGTGTGTTGCAGCCCTGCGTGTCGCTGCTCTGTGTGTTGCAGCTCTGTGTGTTGCAGCTCTGTGTGTTGCAGCTCTGTGTGTTGCTGCTCTGTGTGTCGCAGCTCTGCGTGTCGCAGCCGTGTGTCGCAGCTCTGTGTGTCGCAGCTCTGTGTGTCGCAGCTCTGTGTGTCGCTGCTCTGTGTGTCGCAGCTCTGTGTGTTGCAGTTCTGTGTGTTGCAGCTGTGTGTCGCTGCTCTGTGTGTTGCAGTTCTGTGTGTTGCAGCTCTGTGTGTTGCTGCTCTGTGTGTTGCAGCTGTGTGTTGCTGCTCTGTGTGTTGCAGCTCTGTGTGTCGCAGCTCTGTGTGTCGCTGCTCTGTGTCGCTGCTCTGTGTGTCGCTGCTCTGTGTGTT